>NC_061118.1:6709095-6876860 GCF_002878395.1 Capsicum annuum | reverse complement strand
ATGTTTGTTTCTAATGTGGCAAGCCAGGCCACAGTATCAAGGATTGTCCTCAGTCAGGTCAGCAGAAACATCTTCATTCCCCCGCTCAGTCCGGTCGCCCAAATCAGCAGGGTGCCACTTCCAATGCTAATAATGGGGAATGCTAAAACAAACTATATGCTCTTAAACCCGATAGGATTAGGAAAATTCTCCTGATGTCCTTACTGGTATTTTACATATTTTCCATGTTCTATTTACACTTTGCTAGATCCAGGTGCATCCTTGTCTTTTGTTACTCTCTTTATAGTATGAGATTTTGAAATTAGTCCTAAAATTTTAGCAGAGTCTTTTTCAATCTCTACCCCAGTGGGTAAAACCATCATAGCCCAGCGGGTATACAAGAACTGCCCAATTATGATGTTTCAGAAAGTCACCTCAGCAGAATTAGTTAAATTAGAGATGATTGATTTCGATGTCATTCTCAGCATAGATTGGCTTCATTCCTGCTATGCCACAGTCGATTGCAGAAATAGAATAGTTCAGTTTCAATTTCTGAATGAACCTATATTAGAGTGGTAGGGTAGTACTTCATCTTTCAGGGGTCAGCTTTTTTCCTACCTTCGGGAAAGGAGAATGATATCTAAGGGATGTATTTATCATCTTATATATTAAGGATTCCAGCTCTGAATCTCCCAGTCTTGAATCAGTCCCAGTGGTTAATAAATAGTCTGATGTCTTTCCCAAAGATCTTCCAGGCATTTCTCCCAAAAGGGAAATAGATTTCATCATAGACCTTCTCCCAAATACTCATCCTATCTCTATTCTGCTATATAGAATGGCACCAATAGAGCTTAAGGAACTAAAAGATCTATTGAAAGATCTCTCAGATAAGGGATTCATCAGGACAAGTGTATCCCCATGGGGTGCACCAGTCTTATTTATGTGCAAGAAAGACGGTTCTTTTAGAATGTGTATCGATTACTGTCAGCTTAACAAAGTTACGATCAAGAACAGGTATCTACTTCTCAGAATAGATTATCTGTTCGACCAACTTCAGGGCGCTAGTTACTTCTCTAAGATAGACCTCAAATCAGGCTATCATCAGCTCAGAGTTAGAGAATGTGATATTCTGAAGACAGCTTTTCGTACTCAGTATGGTCACTTCAAATTTCTAGTCATGTCCTTTGGTCTTACCAATGCAGCAGCAACTTTTATGGATTTGATAAATCGGGTGTTCAAGCAGTACTTGGACATGTTCATCATACTCTTCATAGATAATATTCTGGTCTACTCTTACACAGAGCGTGATCATTCGAACCATCTCAGAATTGTTCTTCAAACTCTCATAGATCATCAGCTTGTTGCCAACTTCATCAAGTGTGAATTTTGGCTAAGATCAGTAGCATTCCTTGGCCACATTATCTTCTGTGATGGCATTAGAGTAGATCCTCAAAAAACTGAAGTAGTAAGGAATTGGCCTCGCCTTGTCTCTCCATTAGATATCAGGAGTTTCTTGGGTTTGGCTGGCTATTATAGATTGTTTGTTGAGGGATTTTCTTATATTGCATCTCCTATGTCTAGATTGACTCAGAAGAAGGTCAAGTTTTAGAAGTCAGATTCATGCGAGAACAGTTTTTAGGAATTGAAGACTCAACTCACCTCAGCTCCAGTTCTAACCCTTCCAGATAGTTCAGATGGTTTCGTGGTATGTTTTGATGTATCCAGAGTAGGTTTAGGTTGTTTCCTCATATAGCATGGTAAGGTCATAGCCTACGCCTCCATATAGTTAAAGCCACATAAGAAGAATTATCCTACTCATGATCTTGAGTTAGCAGACGTAGTCTTTTTCTTAAAGATTTAGAGGCATTATATTTATGGAGTTCATGTAGAAGTCTTCACAGATCATAAGAGTCTCTAGTATGTCTTTTCTAAGAAAGATCTCAATATTCATCAGAGAAGGTGGTTAGAGCTCTTGAAGAATTATTACGTGAGTATCCTTTACCATCCGGGCAAGGCCAACGTTGTGGCCGATGCTCTCAGTAGACTCTCCATGTGTAGTATTTCTTACGTTGAGGATAGCAAGAAGAAAATAGCTCAGGAAATCCATCAGCTTGCCAGACTAGGCGTTCACTTAGTCGACTCTTTAAAGGGTGTTGTATGTGTTCAGAGTAGTTCAGAGTCATCTCTAGTTTCTGAGGTAAAAGAAAAGCAAGATAGGGATTCTAGCCTTGTCAAGCTAAAAGAGTCAGTTCAAAATCAGAAGGTTGAGGTTTTCTCCAAGGGGGAGATGGTGTTCTTAATTGTCAGGGTCGTTTGTGCGTTCCAGGTGTAGATGACTTGAGGCAACGAATTCTTACAGAAGTGCATGGTGTGCGATACTCTATTCATCTAGGGGCCACTAAGATGTACCAGGACTTACGGAAGATCTATTGGTGGAGTGGAATGAAGAGAGATGTTACAGAGTTATGGCTAAGTGCTCTATATGTCAGCAGGTTAAGATAGAGCATCAGAAACCTAGTGGTTCCGTATAGGAGTTCACCATTCCTACTTGGAAGTGGGAAGAAGTGAACATGGACTTCGTGATGGGTTTGCCTTGCACTCATCATCAACATGATTTAGTTTGGGTCATGGTAGACAAAATGACTAAGTCAACTCATTTTCTTCCAGTTCATAATTCTTACTCAGCCGAGGATTCTGCCAAACTCTACATCAGGAAGTTGGTCAGATTACACAGTGTTCCCTCATCTATTATCTTAGACAGAGGTACCTAATTTACCTCTCACTTCTAGAAAGCATTCTAAAAGGGTCTTGGTACCCAAGTCCATCTCAGTGCAGTATTTTATCCTCAGACAGATGGTCAAGAAGAAAGGACTATTCAGACTTTCGAAGATATGCTAAGGGCGTGTGCAGTTGATTTCAAAGAAAGTTGGGATGACCACTTGCCTTTGGTTGAATTTTCATACAACAATAGCTATCATCCCAGTATTCAGATAGCTCCATTCGAAGCTCTCTATGGTAGGAGGTGTAGATCCCCAATCGGTTGGTTCGAAGTTAGTGAGGCCTCAGTCATAAGTCCTGACTTGGTATTCGACTCTTTAGAGAAAGTTCAGTTGATCAGGGAGAGACTTTGAGCTACTCAGAGCCGACAGAAGTCTTATGCAGATATTCGTAGAAAAGATCTCGAGTTCAAGATCAATGACTATGTCTATCTTAAGATCTCTCCCATGAAAGGAGTGAAGAGGTTCGACAAGAAAGGGAAACTCAGTCCTCGCTATGTCGGTCCCTTCAGAATTCTTAGTCGCTTCGGCAAGGTAGCTTATGAGCTCAAATTGCCTTCAGATCTAGCCTCAGTCCATCCATTCTTCTATGTCTCTTTGCTCAAGAAGTGCATAGGTGACCCAACATTTGTAGTCCCTATTCAGAGCATTGACATTCAAAATAGTCTCTCTTATGAAGAGATTCCAGTTGAAATCTTAGACTATCAGACTCGTCGATTGAGGAACAAAGAAGTCCCTCTAGTCAAAGTTCTTTGGCAAAATTAGTCTCATGAGAAAGCTACTTGGGAAATAGAATCAGATATGGGTACCAAGTACCCTCACCTTTTCTCTGCCAATTCGGATCAAGCTCAAGGTAACAGTCCTTCTTAAGCTTATTCAGTTTCATATTCAGCATTTAGTATAAACTTGGTATCTATTGCCATTGCATACTTACACATGTGTTCATATGTCGGTACAGTATTAAATTATGCATCAGCTATGCATTCTCACCGTGAGAAACTCAGTTTATCAGATTTCTCATCTACGTATTCATGTATCAGTTATCCATGCATCAGATATGCATGATCAGTATGCTATGTACAGTTTGTCAGTCGTGAGATCATGTTCCAGCTATTCATGTTCAGATCATTATTTCCCCTCCCACTCAGTTTCATTCCAAGACAAATGTTCTCAAGGGGGAGATATTGTAATACTCGTGCCTTTTCCTATCTTGAAATCATCTCAAGAATGCTAGGACTTACTGTGAAATGCAAATTTGTTTTTGTAAATGCAAATTTTTTAGATTTTCACTTTCTATTATGTGGGAAATTGAGTTGGCTTTCCAACGATACAAATTTCGTCCAAATCCGACATCAGAGGAAGGAGTTATGGACGCTTTACTCGAAACTGCCAGAATTGCCCAGGTGCGACGGCCCAGTTGGAGGACTATCAAACTAATGACAGACCACCACTTGGACCATCACTTCTAAGGTAGAAGGGCCCCATTCTAGTTAAGGCCTGATGGCCAAGTTGATGGACCGCCAACTTAGTGATGGACCACTACTTGGACCATCAAAGCCATGTCAGTTGAGCCACATTCTGGATAAGGTGTGACGGACGAGTTGACGGACCACCAGATATTTGATGGACCATGACTCATACCATCAACCCTTATCTAGTGAAGCCCATTTTCGGTCCACGTCTGACGGGCTAAATGACAGTCCACCAAGATTCTAATGAACCATCAGTCGGACCGTCACACGCCACATTCAGTTTATTTCTAGGTCATTTTAATAGGGGTATTTTGGCAACTTACCACTCGTCTATATAAACCCAATTACACTTGATTTCAGCCACTTTTCATCATTCTTTCACTACAAACAACAATAGTTTCTCCCTAAATTAAATCTTCAATACCAAGACTCAATCTTCTTCAAGAATCAGGGGATTTCAAATCCTTCCTGTTCAAAAACATCAAGAACCTTGAGTCAGGTATGCGTAGTGTTCATCTATGGACCCCTTTCGTTCATAGAGTTCAAGAACCGTGATTTTAAATGACAAAATTTGATTTCCTTGTTGCTATATGATGTTGTTCATGTCAATGACCATTGTTTAAATGTCAGACTATTATTTTAAGATGATTTCCATGAAGCATGCATATTTGTGGTTAAAACCCATGAAATTGGGTGGTTCAAGATGATTAACATTTGTTGAGGAAACCTATGCCCAAGGTGTGCATGCAAGGTGTTTGTTAAAATGCCTAAGATGCTAGAAGTCCATATTTACATGATTTTATGATACCTACATGATAAGTCCATATTAGCTATACACTCAATATGAATTCTATGTTATTTATGTGTTGCTATTGTTGTGGTGTGAAGCATGTGTGATAATAGAATTATAGAACATATACACAAAAATGTATTCATGCTTTCCCTACCATGTTTGAGATGTTGAATATACTCATGAAGTACACTATCCCTTACTTATGATATTATAAATTGTGGACTCAAATCTTGTGATCAAGTCATGTAATGTGTGTCAGTATCCTTCTATCGAGTCCTGGAGGTATTCGTACCCAAAACTATAGCTATGTGCCTACAGCCATGTCATGTTGTCACAATATCTTCAGTTAAGCCATGTTCCATAGAATTCAGTCAGTCATGTGACTCAGAAAACCTCAGAAACCTCATGATCTCAGTGAGTTATTAGTATTATTCTGTCAGTCAATGGAAATTTAGTACACCAAGTTCATGTATAGTCAGTTAAGTCATGTTTAGTCTCTTCAGATGAGAGTAGGAGTTAACCTCGAGTGAACCTCAAGATGGGAACTCACCTGCTTCAAATTAAGGTGTGATTCTTAGAAGAAATTCTTGCGTTCCCAAACTATGTATCCAGCATAGGTTAAGACATCAACACTGCTAGATTGAGGGTTGCTGGGGCAAATATCCGCCATTCTCTTTTGGGGACACTGTAAGAATTGAGGGTCACTCACAGCATGTCTTTACCCGTGGCACAAAATTGACACCCTTCCAATCAGGGTAGCTATTGGGCCCTAATTCACCTACTTTAGCATACATGGGGCATGCTGGTTAAACAACCACCTCCCACAGTTCTTCAGATATCCGTATACCAGGACTATTAGATGCAGTCAAATCTCAATTATAGTATGGAACTCGGACTGTTCCATCAGATTCAGGACTGTCAGATACAATCTCTCATGCTATTAGAACTACATTTTCAGCCATGTATTAACATATAGATTTAGCTATCACGTACTTACACCCTCAGTTACTATGTATGTATGTTTGCACTCTTATGTTCATATCAGTGAGTCATTTAGAATTATTCATATATGTAAACCCTTCGTATTATCCTACCTCACTCGTATACTCAGTACTCCAGTTGTACTGATATATTTGCGCTATGGTGCTTTCTTTTCATGTCACACCATAGGTTCAGAGACACGAGTTCTAGACCAGCAGTAGCAGTCGCATTCAGCACACAGAGTTGCAGTGTCCTCTTCATTCGAGGACGATATTACTTGATTTATTCTTTTATTAGTTTATTTAGTTTTCAGTTTATGAAGTTAGTTGGAGACATGTTCCTTCAAATCCTTATTCAGACAGTACTTAGAGGTTTTCAGATTCAGTTTAGATTCTGTTGTTTTAGGTATTTGCTACCCACATGGATGTCATGTTTTGATAGTTTCTTTATTCAGTTGAACCTTATAGCCTATTGTTCATGTTTTCTGCATTTTACAATTATATTATGTAGTGTATAGGTACAAATATTAGTCATAGGTTAGCTTGTGGTCCTTTGAGGTGATAAGCACCATGTAGCATTCCGGTTCAGAAAATCTGGGCGTTACACATAATCATTTCTTATCATTGATAGTAGATTCGGGGATCATCCATTAAAGAGGTTTGATCTCAGATTCAGTCAGTCGAGAGTAGCAAGCTCAGAGTTCAGTCACTGATATGAGTAGATTCAGTTAATTAGCTCCAGTAACATCAGTTTCTAAGATCACTTGCTAGACAGGACTAATCTCAACCCCAGTACGTAATTATCAATATGAAAAGATTCAGTTATTCAATATCTAAGTATTCGTAGTGAGTTCAGATATTAGTAAAGCAGTATCCGAGTTTCAGTATTTTGAGTCACGATGATTTCAGTTATAGTTTGTGCATTCATGCATGTGTTCTCATTCAGTACTCTCATAATTATTTAGTTAAGTAATTGTTCATGCATAAGCCATTGCATTTATCCTTAACTCATCTTCATACTCAGTATATTCCCGTACTGATGAATTCGTGCTATGGTATTTTATTTAACACCATAGGTTCAGAGGCACAAGATCAAGAGTACCCTTAGCAGCTCAGTCCCAGTCAGCAGCAGTAGAAGTAGCAGTGAGTCCTCTTTATTCGAGGATCATTCTTATTTTATTATCATATAAGATTTAGTTTATTTTCAATAGACGGAGTTAGTTAGGGGCATGTCCCATCAACTCTACAGTTCAGATAGTTTAGAGGTTTTTCAAATAGATGTATCAGTGTTCAATTTTCAGTGTTGATTATTTTAGATGTTTTGAACCTTGTGGCCATTTTCCATATTTATTATCTATATTATACAGTGCTCAGGTACAGTTATCAGTAGAGGGTAAGCTTGTGGTCCTTTGGGATCATGAGCACCGTGTGACGTTCCGGTTCTAGAAAATCAGGTCGTTACATGACATTAACAATTATGTTATTATTTGTGCTAGAAGATATGAGTATTGATTATATGGAAAATTATCCTATTAATTATGCTAGAAATCTTTATGCCTTTCTATATTGGTACTTATGGCATTGATTATATACCTAGTAAAATTCTAGAAGATGGTGTTGTCATATTGATACCCAGCAAAGCCGGAGGATGATTATGATGACATTTGATAATGCCCAAAATATAACTCTAATTAAAGGATGAAGTAGTTGCTGTCAAATATTGTAAGCCAACAAAGGTTGGGGTCGATCCCACAGGGAATAAGCCATAAATCTATCTCAAACTTTTTGAAATCACCCGGCAGTGCATAAAATAAAAAGGGGGAATTTGGTAAAATAATGAAAGAAGAAGAATCAGTTGCTCTTGGTAGTAAACAATCTAAGACAAATGCTAGGCTTCTGTTCCCCCTTGCTTCTTAACTAAATAGACTTATCATGCACTATCGGACTATTCCAATGCCTTGCATAAAGAATCGATAATTTATGTACCATCAATAGTCTTTTCGACAAGTTGATAGATTTCACCCTTTACCTTTTAAGTACCAGGATGTCACCTTACTAACCCTTATCTTGATCTTAATAAACTATTACCTTTTGATCTTCTAATTATTAGATGACAATTAACTCCTATTCACTATATTCCATTATAGCATAGAGCAATAATTAACTTCAAATTACTGTTGTGATATTCTTTTCCTAGTCAATACTACTCTTTTAGAGTAAGTAGAAATAATCTAAGTGGGATCTTAATGTTGATCACCACTAAGAAATCAATAAGAAGAAAGAAAACCCAATACATGCAAGAATCTTTATCTAGAATGACTTAGCACTTTCTCTACTTCGTTAATCCGCCAGGGTTCCCACACCCCTAGCTTTGGGAATTAGTCGCTCATAGTTATGAGATCAATCATGGAATTCATACACAAAATTACAAAATCAATCTCACAATAATGAATGAATAAATCCCTAAGTCTTAAATTGAATAACAAACCATAAACAAACCAAGGACAATGAGAGTATAGGATAGCCCTAAAAGGGGCTACCCTTGAATATGTAAATGTATGGATGTAATAGAATACAAATCCTAAAGGGTATTTATAGGTTACAAGAAAATCTAGAGTTCAAATCCTAACTAAAATAGGAAAACTTAATTACCTATACATAATAGGACTTTAAAACATCATAGGGGTGTGTTTGGGACACATAGAAACCCTAGGAAAAAATTTTGGAATCACTATCGGAGGCCACCTAATCTCTGTACCCATAAACTAGAACAGGGTGCTGATACTACCAACAGTCCTAACCCTAGGCATAGGTATAGATCGCGGGTTCAAATCCTGCTGCCTAGCTCTTGAGATTTTAGCTTCGGACACTTGATTTGCCTATTTATGGATCGTATGTGCTACTTGATGTCCACAAGTTGACTTAACGAGTGTAAAACTCCCCACCATCAAATAGATAATTGAATTATCTTTCCAATGATACAAATTTCACCTTAATTTGATATCGGGATGAAAAATTATGGCAAAATTACTGAAGGTCTATAACTCTCGGGGTTTTCAACTCTGGCACTTTCTTTGCCTACTTATGGTCCGTGGACTGCAGATTTTATCTCTTTTTAATTCTTAAATATGATTTGATCACGAATAAGCCAGAAACTATCCTGAATAGCCAATATTGATCAAATAAGTATCCAAAAACATTACTTTTTCTATTTTTCTTGAATTTAGCATCCAAAACCTAATTTCGTGCAAAACACTCGAAAAACACCTCAAATCCAATAAAATAGCCTTAATTACGTGCATATTCTCATATTTTGAGCATCGAAAGTATTATATTTCTATATAACATTAACATCCTCAACATAGAACACTGTATGTCCTCAGGCAACAAAACAATACGATATGCTTAACCAAGAGGAACCTAAGATACCTATGGCAGTCAATCATCAAATTTAAGCTCAAGATCATTACCCTCTACAAGTTTAATACTTTAAAACCCAACTGTGTGTATTAATAAAGTACAATAGTATGACACAAAGGAATCAAACTATGGCATTAAAATAGAAATAAACAACCATACATATATACAAGTTACACTACTCAAACAAGTAAGAAACTATCAATACAACCCATGGGCCCTCACATTAAAGAAGTCCCATGCACTCATATATGAAATCAATAATGTCAATGTATTTACGATCAAGAGACACTCAAACTCAAAAAATAAGTTCCAATCAATGCATGTCAAATACCATAGGCTTGCCTTTATTTTCTTTAGACTACTATAGGACTTTTCTCTACTTGTAATGTAGGCTTGGGGCTGGTTTGATACATATTGACTTTTACAGTGACTAAGCCTCCTTGGAACTACACTAACCTTGGGGTATTACTTATTAACCAATTTTCTTTTATTCCACCCTTGTTTCTCTCTTTTATCATTTTATGCATATTCAGGTTGGGTGTGGTCTCTTTATTTTTTCTTTTTCCAAATTTTCAATATTTTTCTTTTCTTTTTCTCTTTCTTTTCTTTTTCTACCACCCCCAGTCCTAATTTTTTTTTCTTTAATTTTACCTTTTTTCCACCCAATTTACATCACACCCCTAAGGTAGCCTGCCTCAACTTAAGAGATTTGCCTCAGTTGAGATGCATAATGTCCAAGGAGGAACAGGACCAAAATAGGTTCATTATAAAACAAATGGTAAGATGAAAGATGTAACAAGAAAAATAGGCATTCAAGCTCCAAATCAGGATCACGGGATATAATTCACACATAGAAGTTCATGTAGGCTAAAAATGGACTAATATCAAAATTGGCCTATGATCCTTTCCTACCAACTATCCTACAACTTAGACAAGACTAACCGAGCATGTTCTAGATTTAGCACACAAAGGGAACAAAGTAGTATGTCATACACACATGGCACAGAGTTACATCACAAGCTATTACCTATCCAGTTCATGCTATTATTAGCAATGATTATCATGTCCTTAATTATAATTCCATAACAAGATTCATAATTGTCACATATATATATATAAACATAGTTCAAAAACAGACAATTAGAGAGGTATTATCTTTTATCTTAAAAATCAACAAAAATATGTCAACTGCCCTAGATACTTATTTTTCTCCAAGTTAAACACAAAACATCACAAAAATAACATATTATGCCTGAACATATCAGCTCTACTAGGAACAAGACTCTGGGGAAAAGAGGCACAATAACAAAAACCCTAAGAGGACATCAAGACCTACAAGTAACCCCAGTCCCAACTTAAAATCATGCATTATACCCAATGCATCAAACCTCTAAAAAACAAGAGAGTTCGAAACATACATGTGGCACCATAGGTGTAGAGATCTGAAGTCAATCACGAACATAAATATAAACAATAAAATACCTTAACTTGCCTCCCAAGAAGTGTCTGATTTTACATCACGGCATGACAGGACTTTGTTAAGTACTTAGACTTTCCCTACAAACCAATGGGTACCTTTATTACTCATATTTCATCAAGGTAGCCAAGATTTGGCTTTGAATTTTCTCTTTCCACTTTGAACTTATGAACTGCACCCCTAGTTGTTTTTCTAAGTTCCCATTATGCTCATGAGGAAGACGTATAAAAATAAAAGACCCAAGAAATAGATTTGTCATGTTGTACTTCTTGGATCTTACATAAAGAATTTAGTTCTTTTATTATGGCTCTGCAAATTTAGCAATATAGACACTTGTTTCCTCCTCCTTGCACTCTTCTACAATCTCGGATAGCTCGATCAAGATCTGAATATCCAAACATAATATGGTAAATTGCTTTGACTGAGGTCCAACACACCTCAACTCAAGAATTGCATTCTTCTTTACATCCCTGCATAACTTTAGTATGCTCTCCTTATGAGTGACACTATCGATAAGAGCATGAGTAATTTCAGACTCCTCCAATTTTAGGTCCTCAAGTTGGATTTTTAGAATTCTTTTAGTCTCACACCACCCATAACTAAGTTGTTGGCCATTCTACACAGCAACTTTTGCATTCAAATCCACTTATAGGTAGTAAATATTCAAGCCAAATATGTTAACCTCTTGCATAAGCTTATGATTGTTGTGAACAAGGTGTGTTACTATTTCCAACAGGCTATCCTTATGCTCACATACTATATTTGTCACACTCCTACAATAGTGCACCATATCAAAAGAAAAAGGATCAATAAATAAAGATTCATCATCACTCCACACTTTCTCTAGACATGTTATTATCTCAAGAAAACTAGTAAACAAAAAAAATAGAACAAAAGAAAAAAACCCAATAACTCCAAAAACTTTTGTCAAGAATTTTGAGATTGTATTCCCTAGGAACGACGCTAAAATTTTATAACACCTACTCCTACAATTGAAGGATGGAGTGGTCACTATTAAATATAGTCACCCAATAAAGGTTGGGATCAATACCATAGGAATTAACCAGAAAACTATCTCAAACTCGTTGAAATCACACCATAGTGTGTAAAAGTAAAAAAGGGGAATTTGCTAAAATAGTGAAAGAAGAAGAATTGGTTGCTCTTTGTTGTAAATAATCTAAGACAAACACCAGGCTTGTGTTCCCTATGGCTTCTCAACTCAGTAGAATTGTAATGTATTGTCGAACTATTCCAATGCCCTGAATGCAGAATTGATAAGTCATGTACCATCAATAATCTTTTGGATGAGATAAAAGATTTCACCCTTTACCTTTTGAGTCTTATGATGTTTCCTTACTAACCCTTATCTTAATCCTAGTTAAATATTACCTTTGGAGTCTTTAGTTATTAGATGATAATTAACGGTCATTCACTACACTCCATTGTTGCATGGATCGATAATTACCTTTAAATTACTATTGTGATTTTTTTCCTAGTCACTACTCCTCTTTTGGAGTAAGTAGCCATAATCTAGGAGAGATTTTTACTTTGGCCACCACTAAGAAATCGATAAGAACAAATAAAACCCAATATATGCAAGAATCTTTATCTTTAATGACTTAGAACTTCCTCTACTTTGTTGATTCAACAGGATTCCCACAACCCTAACTAAGGGAACTAGCCACTCATAGTTATGAGATCAATCATAGAATCCACAAACAAAATTACTAAATTAATCTCACAATAATAAAAGAATAAATAGAACTACAAACCAAAAAAAACAAGAACAATGAGAGTATAAGATAGCCCCAAAAGGGGCTACCCTTGAATTTGTAAATGTATAATGTAATAGAATACAAAGCTTAAAGGGTATTTATAGGTTACAAGAAACCATACGGTTTAAATCCTAACTAAAATAGGAAAACTTAACTAACCATACATGTATGACTTAAAAATATCATAGGAGTGTGTTTGGGTTACATAGAAACCCTAGGAAATGATTTTGGAATGATGCAAGAAAATTACTGTTGGTAGCCACCTATACTCTATTGTCGCAGTCTATCATAGGTCACAAGTAATACCTATGGTACTAACCCTAGGTGTAAGTATAGACCATAGGTACAAGTCCTACAACCTAGCTCTTAGGATTTTAGCTTCCGACACTTGCATTGCCTACATGTAGATGGTATGTGCTACCAGTAGTTTGAAAGTTGACTTACCAAGTGAAAAAGTCCACACCATCAAATAGACAATTGATTTAGCTTTATAGTGATACCAATTTCACCCCAATATGATATCAAGATAAAAAGTTATGGCTAAATTACTAAATGGTTGTCAACTCTCGAGATCTTCAACTCTGGCACTTGATTTGCCTACTTGCGGTTTATAGGTCTTACTTTTGGTCCACATGTTGACTTATTAAGTATGGGGAATCATATTCTTAGTTCTTCTTCAATTCTTGAACATGCTTTGATCACGACCAAGACAGAAAGTGTCCCGAATACCCAAGATTAGTCAAAAGTAGCCAAAAACAACACTTTTCATCTTTTTCTTAAATTTAGAATTCAAACCTAATTTCCTACAAAACACACTAAAAACACCTCAAATCAAACAAAATATCCTTAACTACATGCATATTCTCATAGTTTTAAGCATTAAAAGTGCTATATTTCTATAGCATATCAATATTAATACCCGACAAGGTTGAAGAATCATTTTGATGATATATTGATACCTAACAAGGCCGAAGAATGATTATGATGATATTGATACTCAGCAAAGCCGGAGGATGATTATGATGATATATTAATACTCGGTAAGTCTGAAGGATAATTATGATGATATATTTATATCTAACAAGGCCAGAGGATATTATGATGATATTGATGTTCAGTAAGACCAGAGGATGATTATATTGGTATGCTCATGTGTATATCTACCGATTCAAGTCTAGCTATGCCTTATGTATGGCAATTATATGCATATATATATATATATATATAGTTTGGGTATGATACTGATATTGGGGATGTCAGATATAACCCGAATGTAGTAATTATGATAGTTAGTGGACTTGTGAGGATTAGTGATAATTGTTGGTTAATGATAAAGTGGTATAATTGATACTTAGCGATGAATAAAAATTAGTGGTGGATATTGTTTGAGTGGATAATCGTGACTAATTGATAAACGAGGTTTAATATGTAAAGGTCGATTAGTTAATAAATAATGGATAGTTGATAACTAATGATTAGTGGATATATGGTGAATAGTTGTTATATGATGACTAGAGGTTATGTGATGACTAGTAATCGATGAATTAGTTAATAAGATATGGTTAGCTAATAAGTGGCAACTAGTGAATATTAATGATAAAGTTTTTTTATGTTGGTAAATAACCAATAAATGATAATTTTGGGATGATGATTAAGGGATGATGAAGGTTAGTTACTATTTTGGTTGATTTATTTATTCTATCCTTGAGTGTACTCTCTAGGCGTATAGAAGTTTGTGATGAGTTATTTACTTTTCCTCACCTATTAGAATATGGGAGCCAATTTTGTAGTGATGTTTGTTTATATCGTGTTGATGTTTTATGATAAGTTATTATTTCGTATTATTTACTTGCTATGCGCAGCGATATTGGCAAGTGTTGATGTCTTATGTTATCTTGTTATTCTAAATTAATTACTTATTTTGCATAGTGATGTTAGAGATGATCCAGGCTTGTTTCTATACCTTGACCTAGTTATGTTATCTTGCATTTTATCATACTTATATCATGATTTAGCTCAGTCGGCTAATGATGCCTACTTAGTACCTATTCTTTTGGTACTTATACTATACTTTTGTACCTTCTTGGTGCTGATCTGAGTACTAGTTGTCACTATTAATCATTGATTATGTTATGTTGATATTTCTGGAGATAGGGTAAGCTCTTAAAGTTTGATTCACCTATTTCCCTCTATTTTTTATATTCAGTCTTTTGTTATCGAGGCAGATATTGTTAACTATTCTAATCTTTGACTTATATTATTATTAGATGCTCTTATACTGGCTCTACCAGGTAGTGGAATAGAATTTTCTATTGATTTCTTTTATCGATTTAGAACTTTTCCTTTTTTTATAAGTGTGTTGTTCATTTTCTCCTATGTTGGGCACTTTCTATCGAATTACTTCATTATGTTAGCTTCAGGTATGGTGTAATGAGCCTTTAGGTCATTGTCCATATTCTTTCTTATTTCTACTAATAGAGCTTCTCCATAGCCATCCCAAGTCATTAGTGACTTGTGGGAGCTGATAGTTCAGTTACTTGACGGTTTATTTGGTTTTTGGAACCACTTTTCCAATTTGAAGTCTCCATTGGTCCTAATTGACCACTAAGCAAAACCTTTAGTAATCGACATAGGCCAAAGCTCAAAACCAAGCTCCAACCTTTATCCATACCTTGCATAGACCGTGATTCTACAATTGTGGAAAATAAGGCTCGACCGCGGCTAGGTGGGTGGCACGACCATGAGACTTGAGGGTTGGGCAAGCCTATTTCAAGGCTATTTCCACTGAAAATTAGGCCATTTTGTGCCTCCCTCTTAAGATAAAATCCTAATGGTGTGTAAACTCTTCAAAGTGAGTCTTGTGGGTTGAATTAGAGCTTAAAAAACTAGTATAATTGAATCTTGCTACAATCTAAGGTAAAATTTCTTTTAGTTTAGCATTGATTTCATGATTTCATAACTCAAAACCCCTAAATCATTGAGGCTCAATTGTAGCCCCAAATTTGATTGATTGACTCAAATTGCTTGAGGGTTATAACTCCTAAAAGATAGTTGAACAATGGGTTGGTCTTGGAAAATCTTTTTCCAAAGGTGAAACCCACTTGGGGGTTTGGTGTCATTTTGAACCCTTGTCATAATGGTGCCATAATAGGTATGGTTATTCTTGTTGTAATGCTTAGATTGTGTTGTGATAGCTTGACTTAATGGAAAAGAAAGCTTTAAGAAGAGGAACAGAAAAGATCATTGGTTCGTGAGTTGCTTGGACTAAAGGTAGGTTTGGCTTACTTCTAGTTATATTAAGCTTGATTGTAGTATAATTATTGGTACCTTTTGAGATTAGGCGGGGTTTAGATGATAAATAGTTTAATGGTGATATTGGGGATTAGTGGATTCTTATAGGTTATTGAACTTGCAAGGTGTGATGCTTAACCCTTAGCCTAGAACCTTGGATAATCTACTTGTAGTCTCATGAATAGTATGAGAATACTCTAGTTGCTCTAATAGATGAGAATGATGTTGCTCCATAACCTTCAGAGTATGTTGACCTAGCTATTGCTTAGTTAGGAAATAACCTTGGTGTTAGGTTGACTTAGGTGGAATACTTGAAGAAGATTTCCCTTATAGGCTTAGTGAGGATTGATAAGCCCTTATGATGTGATTTAGATAACAGCCTAAAATTTGGGTAGACGTTAGTCTTGTGATAGTGAATTTGGTATCCTTGGGATTTAAGAGTGGGACTTAACCCACCTTAAGCTTGAACTATGAAATCCCTTGGAAACTTAGATACTTGATGAATGTCTAGGTTACTTTGTTGAAATTATAATAGTTAAACCTGGTGGTTGGATTATCCATATAGTCGATGGTTGGATAATGTGTATACTTGATTAATTATCTCTTGATCAAGATATGTATAGCCTTGAAAAGGGGAAGAATATGTATATCAAATGAATTCTCATGCTCATGCTTAAACTCATATTATGTGGTGATGCTTAATAGAAAAGTAGGATCATATATGTTATCGTATATCCTATTAATCTATTATTATGTACTTGTATATGTTTATTGATTTGGCTATGTATGTGTATGCATGTTGTTGCCTTGGGCGATGTGTAATGATATGATGATTCCTAGTGAAATTTGGAAGATATCTTGATATTATGATGATACCCGGTGAATCGCAAAGAGGTAATAATATTATGATAATTGCCCAGTGAATTCAGAGGATATGATGATGTTATGATGTTGCCCGGTAAATCTAGAGGATATGTTGATGTTATGATGATGCTCGGTAAAATTCATAGGATATGTTGATATTATAATGATGCTTGGTGAAATTTGGAAGATATGGTTATATTATGATGATGCCCGAAGAAATTCGGAGGATATGTTGATATTATGATGTTGCAGAGTAATTTTGGAGGATATGTTGATGTTATGATGATGCCCAGTAAATCTAGAAGAGGTAAAGATATTATGATACAGTGTGGGGAAAATTTACGTAAATGCTTGATTACATAGTGAGGTTAGGCTATGTGGGGCCTAACCATTTATGCATATGGGACATGATGTTTTCCTTGGTAGATTGTTGTTCATTCCTTGTACCTTTTTCACTAAATAAAAGGTGTGTTCCTTGTTGACTCTAATTGGTAACTAGAGGTAATTTATTCCTATCATTGGGTTAAGGCTAATTGGCATGTGTAATCTTATGTAGAACCAAAGGCTCACCTAGTAAATCTACTTAACTTGAACTAATGGTTACTATAGTGGCTTAGGTGATAATTGTGGTTTCTATTAAATGTCTATGACTTGAATACTAGAAACTAGTTGGTGAACCTTACTTGCAAAAAATATGGAAACTAGTCCTTAAAGTTATAATATGCTTAATGATAACAGACTTAGTATTGCATGATGAATCATTAGGTCGACTTCTATGTGATGTTAAGGTGGTTTAATTGGTGACATATACCATAGAAATGCTAGTTAGACAATGGCCTTGGTATAGATAAATAATAGTATGGGTAACCTATAGCCATTCCTTAATTAATGACTAGTAATTATAAGACTTGCAGTCTAGTGGCTTATGGAAATAGAGGTTAACTTCTATAGACTAAAACATGGAGTTTATCAATGATATAGAGATTTAATACAATATAACTATGCTACAACAATATTGTTTTTTTGTGATTAAATATGGTATGGAAATTGGATTTGGTTCTCAGTAATAATCCATGGTGAGGTTATGCTACCAGCAGCTTTGGCAAGTGTGGAGTTGTTGTGCTTTATTGTACTAATGGTTGATCTTTTGGTGTACTCTTCGATGGTGTGGGATGTCGTGATGAATTCTTGGTTGTGTTCTTTTGCATGTACTTCCCAACGTATGGGACGTCGTGGTAAGTCTTGTGTTTTATACTTTAGTAATGTGTATGTTTTGAATATGAAATGACATGATTGATATTGGGTATATGACTTTACGCTTCTAAAATGATACTCATTTTTTATGACGATCATGAAGTCTATTGATATAGTATATTGTGCTATTGCCTTAGTAGTATAGATATTATTATAGTGATATTAGAGAAGATTCAGGTTTAATCCTATACCTTGACTTTAAGTTATTGTCTCACTTTATGTCATTTTTATATTATAATTTAGCTCGGTCAATCGATGATGCCAACTAAGTACCCATGTTTTGGTACTCATACTATACTTTTGTACCTTTTTGGCTCAAACCCAGGTTCTAGTTGCCATTGTTGAGTCAGATTTTTGCCGCATTGATCATTCGGAGATAGGATGAGCTCTTGGAGTTCGAGTTGCCCTCTTTCCCCTTTATCTTTATTTGTCTTTTATCTTCGAGACAAATGTATGAGATTATCTAAGACATCTTTGACTTTGAGTTGTAAAGTTTATTGTTAAGTTAAAATGCTCTTGTACTAATACTATTAAATCTTGGGATTAGTATTTGAATATCGGTTGTCTTTAGTTGTGGAATGTTATTGTTTATATTATGTTCACATATAGGGTCCATGTTAGACGTTTCTACCAAGGTAACCTATTGCATTAGTTTTGAGTTACGGTATCGGCTTACCTACCAGTAGAATGTGGTAGGTGCCATCATGACTCAGAAATCAGGTCATGACAAATCGACATTAGAGCCTAGGTTTCATCGATATTATTTGTACAAGAGCAAGTGTCTAATAGAGTTTTGCGGATCAGAATGTTAACGTGTGTTTCCTATCTTCGGGAGTCTATCGGACATTCTTAGGATTCCTTCAATTATTTCATTCATATCGTGCAAAGAGTCTAAGTTGGTTTATAAGATATTCTGGTAAGACTACTCTTTTGCAGATGCCTAGAACACATGCGTGTGTTATATGTGAGCAGGGTCCTGATACCCAAACTCATGATGTGTCCTCAGTTAGGAATTAGGGTATACCTCCATAGGGCTCTATTCCTACACCCGAGCTATAGACTCTTCTACTTTAGCCAGCAGTGGGCCAGGGACCAGCCTAGGCTCCACCAGGATTTATCCCCTCTTCGTTGCTTCGAGATGCTTTGGTTCATTTGTTGGGTATTTTTTATAGTTCACAATCTACTGGGCCAGAAGTGCATCCTGCACTGCAGCTCCTGCAGTTAAGGTTCCTTATATTTCGGTAGTTGTTCAGCTGATAGTTGTTCAGCCAATTATGACCTAGCCTACTATGTCAATTGAGGAGCAGAAAATGTTGGGTACATTCTTTAGGTTGGCTCCACCTAGGTTTTTTGGTGCTCCTAGAGAGGATGCATTCGAGTTTTTCACTATTTGTGGGGATAGGGTTCGTGGGTTAGGCCTTGTTGAGACTTGTGGTGTGGACTACACCATATTTTAGGTGGACTTGTCTGCTAGACATTGGTGGAAGGGTTTTATAAGTTCTAGAACAGTTGGATCTTCCCCTCTCTCTTAGGATCAGTTCTCTGAGATGTTCTTAGAGAAGTTTATGCCACATAGCCTTAGAGATTCTTTGATAGATCAGTTCTCTAGATTGGATCAGGTTTCTATGACAGTCATTGAGTATGAGGCTTATTTCCATGATTTTTCTATACATGCAACTTTTATCTTGGATATTGAGTATATGAGAGTTTGCTGATTTGTGAGAGGATTAAGACTTCCTATTCATATGGCTTCTTAGAGTTTAGTTGTTTCTGTTATCACCTTTGCTAAGGTTGTTGATCATGCTAGAGTGATAGAGGACATTGATGTGTGAGCCCATGCTAACATATTTGAAGCTTTTAACTCTAAATAATTTTGAAGTCTTGAGCCACTTTAGTTGTTTTTGATTATTTTACTTTGATTTTGCAGCAAAAGTAGAGAAGAGGGAGAATTATTAATAAAGGAAGCAAAAGGACTAAAATTAGAAGAAAATAAGAAACTGTGAGTGGCTGACGACATCCATGACACATCGCCAGCCTCGTGATAGGCTTTTATGGATGCCGTCAACCTTAATAGAAGAAGTAGCTGCAGGAAATTTTGTGATGGCAATCACGACAAGCCATCAAGATCCTGATAAGACATCACAAATACTGTCAACCTTAACAGAAGATGTAGCTGCAGGAAGTTTTGTGACTGCAATCACGACACACCATTAAGATCCTGATAGGACGTCACAATCTTCGTCAATCGTAGGCAGCAGTATTTGAAATTACAAAGAAGTTGACAACGTTCGTGACAGGCCGTCAAGATCGTGATAGGATATCATGGGCGGCGTCACCTAATCCGAAGAAAATCAAAAATTTTAATATTATTTCCTTATTTAGGATCAACTATTTAAAGACTTATTTTAGGGTTTTTAAAAGATGATTATTCATTGAGGAATCTATCTTACAGCATACGACTTTTCTCTCTATCTATCTCAAGAACAATATTTTAGAGTATTACTTTGTTATTCAACTACAAGTTCACTTTTGATTTCATTCATCATTGTAAGTTAATCGTTTCAATTATGAATTCAACTTGTGAACCTATCTATTGTATCATGAGTGGCTAAACATCTTTAACCTGGATTGTGAAATCTAGGGTTAGGCCATGATTGTTTTGCCAAGACCATTACCTTAGCCATACCCGGTGTACCCCCAGTCATGTGGCAGGGAGAAATTAGCCACGAGCCGATAAGTATGATTTCTTATGTTTATGCCAGACAGCTTATATCTAGGGGTTTTAAGTCTTATCTCGCTTAGGTATGTGATACCCGTGTAGGGTGTACGACGCTCGACTCTATTCCTATTCTATGTGAGTTTCCTGATGTGTTTCCTGATGATCTGCCTTGTATCCCTCCTAACCGTGAGATTGAGTTTTTTATCGACCTTGAGCCTAGAACCTGACCTATTTTTATGTGACCTTATCGTATAGATCCTGCAGAGTTTAAAGAGCTAAACTCTCAGCTCCGGGATCTTCTTAGCAAGGATTTCATTAGACTGAGTGTGTCCCCATGGAGAGAAACTATTTTTTTTGTAAAGAAGAAAGATGGTTTGATGTGGATGTGTATTGATTATAGGTTTCTTAACAACGTGATGGTGAAAACCGCTATCCTATACCTCGTATTGATGATTTGTTCAAGCAGCTTCAAGGTGCAACTGTATTCTCTAAGATAGATTTGAGGTCTGATTATCATCAGTTGAGGATTCGGGCTGAGTATATCCCGAAGACAACCTTTAGGATCTATTATGGTTACTATGAGTTTTTGGTGATGTCTTTTGGGCTAAATAATACCCCATCTGCGTTTATGAACTTGATGAACTATGTGTTCAGACCATATCTAGACTCCTTTGTTATTGTGTCCATTGATGATATTCTTGTGTATTCAAGGATTAGTGATGAGCATTAGCAGTATTTGAGGATTGTGCTCCAAGTTTTGTGAGAGCATGTGCTTTTTCCCAAATTCTCCAAGTGCGATTTTTGGCTTGAGTTAGTGTCTTTTCTTTGACATGTGTTGTCCAAGGAAGGTATTATGGTAGACCTAACCAAGATTTTGGCAATTCATGATTGGTCTAGGCCTACGTCTCTGATTGAGGTTCGCAATTTTATTGGGTTGGCTAGTTACTATAGATGATTTGTTGAGAGTTATGCTACCTTATCAGCCCCTATGACTAGATTGAACTGGAAGGACGTTCTATTCCAATGGTTTGAGGATTGTGAGTTGAGCTTTGAAAAGCTTAAGGATTGTCTCACTTCAGCCCCGATGTTAGCTTTTCTAGTAGAGGGAGAGGGATTCATAGGGTTTTTGATGCTTTTTGTATTGGTCTTGGTTATGTGTTGATGCATCAGGGTCGTGTCATTGCCTATGCTTATAGAATACTTAAGGTGCATGAGCAAAACTACCTCACTCATGATCTAGAGTTAGCGGCAATAGTTTTTGCGCTCAAGATTTGGAGGCATTACTTGTATAGTGTGCGTTGTGAGATTTTCACCGATCATCATAGTCTTCAGCATCTTATGACCTAGAGAGAGCTTAATGCTCAATAGCGTAGGTGGATGGAATTGCTAAATGAATATGATATGCCTATCTTGTATTATTCGAGTAAGGCAAATATTATGGCTGATGCCTTGAGTCGCTAGGCAGTAAGTATGGGTAGTTTGGCTTTTTTTCAGTTTCTCAGAGGCCCTTGGCACGGGAAATCCAATCCTTAGCCAATTTGATGGTTTGCCTCAATATTTTGGATCCTGTGAGGATTTTGGCTTGTGTGGAGAAAAGGTCCTCCCTATTTGAGAAGAATTGTGGCCATCAGTTTGAGGATAGTAAGTTGTGCCTTCTTTGTGATTGGGTAGTGAGTGGTGAGTTTGGGAGACACACCGTGGATTCTGAGGGTATCTTAAGATTTCAGGGTCGTATATGTTCCCCAACTTGATAACTTAATTCAGTCTGTTCCGTATGAGGCTCACAATTTTAGATATTCTATTTATCTCGATACAACCAAGATGTATAGAGATTTGAGGAAGTTGTACTAGTGGGACAGTATGAAGAGGGATATGGAATACTTTGTAGCTTGTTTCCTATATTATCAGTAGGTTAAGGCTATGAATCAACGTCCAAGTGGATTGACTCAAACATTGCCCATTCCCGAATAGAAATTGGAAAGGATTACCATTGACTTCATTAGTAGTTTTCCTCATACTTCCCATGGTCATGATGGTATTTGGGTTGTTGTGGATCATTTGACCAATGCGACCCATTTGATTCCTATTTAGATAACCTTCAGTGCTTAGAGATTAGCCCAGATTTATCTGTAGGAGATAGTTCATTTGCATAGGGTCCCTACGTCTATTATATCAGATTGTAGATCTGTATTTACTTTGAGGTTTTAGAGAGCATTTTAGGAGTAGTTGGATACTCGAGTGGATTTGAGTACATCCATCCATCAACAGATGGATGGTCAGTCCAAGTAGACTATTTAGGTACTTGAGAATATACTCTGAGCTTGTGTTATGAACTTTGGAGGTTAGTAGAATCAGCACTTAACATTAATAGAGTTCGCCTATAACAACAGTTATCATTCAAGTATTGAGATGGCCCCTTATGAGGCTTGTATGGTAGGTGGTTTCATTCACCTATAGGATGGTTTGAAACCTTCGAGGCTAGACCCTATGGTATAGATTTTCTTCAGAACTCATTAGATCGAGTAAGGGTGATTTAGGATAGGCTGAGAGTGGCACAGAGTAGGTAGAAAGCCTATACCTACTACAAACTTCGTTCTTTGAGATTCAGAGTTAGTGATCGTGTGTTGATTCATGTTTCACCTATGATAGGTGTGATGATATTCGGAAGGAAGGGTAAGCTTATCCCTCGCTATATTGATCCTTTTAATATTCTCTGAGTAGTTGGCGAGGTGGCCTATGAGTTGGCTTTACCTTCATACTTTGTCATTGTACATCTGGTTTTCCATGTCTCTATATTACAGGAGTATATTCCTGATCCTTTGCATATGCTTAGATGGGACTCGGTCCAGTTGGATGATCAGTTGACCTTTGTGGAGGAGCCCGTTCTTATTTTGTCTACTGATGTGAGGCAACTCCATACTAGAGATATTCTGGTGGTCAAGGCTCAGTGGAGGCATCACCCAGTTGAAAAGGCTACTTGGGAGATCGAGAGTGAGATATGGGCCCAGTATCCTCACTTGTTTTAGACTTTAGGTAATTTCCTATCTTTAACTTTCGGGGATAAAAGTTCCTAAGTAGTGGATGTTGTAATGACCCATTAGGTCGTTTTCCGTATTCTTGCTTATTTTTTACTGATAGAGCTTCTCTATAGCCATCCCAAGTCATTATTGACTAGCGGGGACTGATGGTTTGGTTACCTGACGGTTGTTTTGGTTTTTGGAACCACTTTCCCAATTTGAAGTCTTTGTTGGTCCTAATTGATGACTAAGAAAAAACTTTAGTAATCGACCCTAAATGCGAATCCAATCTCACCAATACATCTAGAACATCAAAAACTATATGATTACATATCTTATTTGTTTTAAACGGACATCGAATATATCTCAAGACATTGTCCAAAGGTCAAAACCAAGTTCCAAGTTTCAGCCATCCCTTGCATAGACCGAGATACCGCAATCATGGAGAATAAGATGCGACCGCATTGCCGTGATCGAGGCTAGGCAAGTGGCATAACTGAAAGAACTGAGGGTTGGCAAATCCTATTTAAAGGCCATTTCTACAAATAAATTAGTCCATTTTATGCCTCCCTCTTAAGCTAAAACCCTAATGGACTGTAAAATCATCAAAGTGTGTCTAGTGGGTTGAATTGGACCTTAAACAACTTGTGTAATTGAATCTTGCTACAATCTAAGGTAAAATTTTAACTAGTTTGATATTGATTTCATGATTTATTAACTCAAAACCCCTAAATCATTGAGGCTCAATTGTAGCACCAAATTTGATTGATTGACTCAAATTACTTGATGGTTATAACTCCTTAAAGGTAGTTGAACAATAGGTTGGTCTTGGAAACTCTTTTTCCAAAGGTGAAACCCATTTGGGGTTTGGTGTCATTTTGAACCCATGGCACAATAGTGCCATAATGGGTATGGTTATTCTTGTTGTAATGCTTAGAGTGTGTTTTTATAGCTTGCCTTATGGAAGAAAAAGCTTCAAGAAGAGAAAAGGAAAAGCTCATTGGTTAATGAGTTGCTGGGACTCATCATAGGTTAGGCTTACTTATAAGCTTGGTTATAGTATAATTATTGATATCTTGTAAGATTAGGCGAGTTTTAGATGATAAATGGTTAATGGTGATATTGGGGATTAGTAGGTTCTTATAGGTTATTGAACTTACAAGGTGTAATGCTTGACCCTTATCCTAGAACCTTGGATATTCTACTTGTAGTCTCATGAATAGTATGAGAATACTCTAGTTGCTCTAATAGATAAGAATGATGTTGCTCCCTAACCTTAAGAGTATGTTGACCTAGCTATTTCCTAGTTATGAAATAACCTTTGTGTTGGGTTGACTTAGGTGGAATACTTGAAGAAGATTTCCCCTATAGGCTTAACGAGGATTGATAGGCACTGATGGTGTGATTTAGATAACTTAGCCTAGAATTTGGGTAGACGTTAGTCTTGTGATAGTGAATTTGGCATCCTTGGGATTTTGGAGTGGGACTTGACCCACCTTAAGCTTGAACTACGAAATGCCTTAGAAACCCAGATACTTGATGAATGTCTAGGTTACATTGTTGAGCTTATAATGGTTAAACTTGGTGGTCGGATTATGCATATAGTTGATGGTAGGATAATGTGTATACTTGATTAATTATCTCTTGTTCATAATATGGATACACTTGATAAGTGGAAGAATATATATATCATATGAATGTTCATGGTCATTCTTATACTCATATTGTGTAGTGATGCTTAATAGCAAAGTAGGATGATATATGTTATTGTGCATCCCTATTATTTTATTATTGTGGACTTGTTTATGCTTATTGATTTGGCTATATATATGTATGTAATTTGTTTCCTTGGGTGATGTGTAATAGTATGATAATGCCCGGTAAAATTCGAAAGATATGTTGATGTTATGATGATACCTGGTGACTCCAGATGAGCTTGCCCGGTGAATTTGGAGAATATATTGATGTTATGACATTGCCCAATGAATCCAGAGGATATGTTGATGTTATGATGATGCTCGATGAAATTTGAAGGATATGTTGATATTATTATGATAGCCGGTGAAATCCAAATGATATTCTTATATTATGATGATGCTCGGTGAATCCAGAGGATATATTGATGTTATGATGATACTCGGTAAATTCAAAAGATGAAAATACATTATGATGCCGTGTGGGGAAAATTTATGTAAATGCTTGAATACATAGGTACTATGCACGTGGGTCATGATGATTTTCTTGGTAGATTGTTGTTCATTCCCTATCTCTTTTCACTAAATAAGAGGTGTGGCAGTTGTTGACTTTAATTGGTAACTAAAGGTAATTTATGCCTATCATTGTGTTAAGGCTAATTGGCATATGTATTCTTGTGTAGAACGAAAGGCTCACATAGTAAATCTACTTTACTTGAACAATTTCACCTAGTAAAGTGGCTTAGGTGATAACTAGTTGTTTCTACTAAATGTCTATGACTTGAATGTTAGAAGTCTAGTAAACTAGTTGGTGAACCTTACTTGCTTAAAATATGGAAACTTGTCCTTAAAGTTGTAATAGGCTTTATAATAATAGACTTAGTATTGCATGATGAATCGTTAGGTCGACTTCTAATATATGATGTTGAGTTGGTTTATTTGGTGACTTCTACCATGTAAATTCTAGATATAGAATGGCCTTGGGATAATAATGAATAGTATGGGTAACTTGTAGCCGTTCCTTAATTGATAACTAGTAACAATAAGACTTATAGTCTAGTGGCTTATGGAAATGGAGGTTAACTTCTATAGACTAAAACATGGTGTTTATCAATGAGCTAGAGATTCAATACTATATAACTATTCTACAATAATATTTGTTTCATTGTGATTAAATTACAATATGGATATTAGATGTGGTTCTCGGTAATAAGCCATGGCAGGGCTGTGCTACTCAGCTTCGGCATGTGTGTTGTAATTGTGCTTTATTGTATTAATGTGTGATCTTTTGATGTATTCTCCGGTGGTAAGGGATGTCGTGATGAGTTCTTTATATTGTATTCTTTTGGTGTATTCTCCGGTGGTATGGGACGCCGTGACGTGTTCTTGGTTGTGTTCTTTTCCGTGTACTTCTCGACAGTATGGGACGTCATGGTAAGTCTTTTGTTATATACGTTAGTGATGCATATGTGTTGAATATGAAATGACATGATTGATATTAGGTATGTGACTTTACGCTTCTAAAATGATACTCATTTGATATGACAATTATGAAGTGTATTGATATTAGCCTGCTATTGCCTTAGTAGTATAGATATTGTTCCAGTGATATTGGAGAATATTTAGGTTCGATCCTATACCTTGACTTTTTGTTATTGTCTCACTTTATATCATTTTTATATTATAATTTTGCTCAGTCAGCTGATGATGCCTACTGAGTACCTATGGTTTGGTATTCATACTACACTTTTATACCTTTTTGGTGTCGACCCAGGTTTTAGGTGCGTCATTGAGTCAGATTCATGCCGCATTGATCATTTGGAGATAGGGTGAGCTCTTGGATTTTGAGTTTCCCTTTTTCCCCTCTATCTTTATTTGTCTTTAGTCTTCAAGACAAATGTATGAGATTATATAAGACATATTTGACTTTGAGTTGTAAATTCTATTTTTAAGTCTAGATGTTCTTGTACTAATACTATCAAGTTTTAGGATTGGTATTTGAATATCGGTAGTCTTTACTTGTGGAATGTTTTGGTTTATATTATGTTCACATATAGGGTCCATGTTGGGCGTTTCTACCAAGGTAACCCATTGCATTAGTTCTAGGTTACAGTAGCAGCTTACCTATCGGTGGGATGTGGTAGGTGCCATCATGACTCAAAAATCGGGTCGTGACATATGGTTTGGCTTACCTAGTGGCGGGATTTAGTAGGTACCATCATGACTCATAATTTTGGTCATGACACATGTAGATCTATCAGGACCACTTAACTTAGGTCCACGAGATTCGAGGGAGCGGGTAGCTCCCATATAATAGCTGTAGCTGCAGTAGATGTGAGTGGGAACACCATTCTACATCCCAAGAGACAAACATCTTTGAGAACACTAACCACCGTTGGTGCCACTATTGATAAGATTTTCCCAATTATCTCTGTGACCACATTAATGAGAATGGAGCCTAGTCTGGGGCCCCTCCTGCTGATATATCCTTATCCAGATCCTAGTGTACCCATGTATGTCATCTTCCTTTTTTTTACTTTGTAGTTATGCTCTGGGGACAGTTCATAGTCTTTAAGTTGGGGTGGGGGTATACCACATTCGAGGGTTTCTCTTTCCATGTTTCTTTTCTCATCAATTGTGTTAACCTAGTAGAATTTTCAAGTTTAGGTTGTGTTTGTGATGCTTAATATGTTATGTTTTTTATATTTAATTAAGAGAAAATAAAGAACCGAATGGTAGTTGATATGTTTTGTTTGTTTGTAAGTATTTTGAAAAATGATACCCCTTCTAAAAAATTTATGAAACTATGTGATTTGTGTTGTGAATATCTATGTGACCATTGTGAATCTTGTCATAGAATTAGTATTATGGACAAAATAACCATAGCTTAGCATCGCATGAACTAGATAGGTAGTCGTTGGTGATATTACCTTATACCATGTGCATGTGTGATACTTACCTAGTTTTCTTTGTGCATTTAATCTAGAACTTGCCCGGTTAATCTTTCCTTGGTTGTAGGATAGTTGGTTAAGACATAATCATTCACCATTTTTGATTTCGTCCACTCTTAGCCTAAATAACCATCCATAAATAAATAAATATTCCTTGATCACTGATTTGTGCCTGCATTGACATGTTCTCTTGATTTTACCTTTTCACCTTCCCAAGTTTATTGCAATGAACTTGTTTGGCCCTGGTCCCTCTTTGGACACTCTTACCGCAACTCAGGCAAATTTCCTAAGTTGAGGGTGCCTATCATAAGGGTGCCTAGTAAAGTTGGGTAACCAGAAGGCTGTGATGTAAAAGAAAATGCAAGTAAAGTTAGGTAGGATAGAGGAAAAAAGGAGAGAAAGGAATAAAAATATGGAAAAACTTTAATAGGAAAAGGAAATGAGAAAAATGAATAAATGGATAGCAAAAAAAACAACCATACCCAATCCAAAAAATCAATAAAGGAGAAAAGAGAGGAATAAAAGAGGAAGGGTTGAGTAGTGGATCCAAAATATAAGTGTAGTGTCCAAGAGGGTGAATTACTATTTCCCAGATGTACCATACCAGCCCCTAAGCCTACATTACAAGCCGATTAAAGTACTATAGTGATTCGAATCCAACTGTCCAAAATACTAAGATATAGAAAATAAGGGCAAACCGATGGTATTCCTTGCATACTGATTGGAGCTTCTTTTGTGATCGTGTGTGTTTCGATATAGTCCCTTATGATGACATGATACTGAGAGATGGGACTTTCTTGTTATGAGGGTCCATGGGATATCTTATTGACTGATTATCTATTTGGGTAGTGCATATTGCTTATACGTTGGGTTGTTTGTTACTAATGTAATGCCATCAATTAACTCTATTGTGTCATACTATCGTGCTACAATGATCCACACAGTTGGTTTTGAAATGTTGTAAATAGGAGGAGGTTTGTGCTGAAATAGAGTTGACTGCCATAAGTATCTTAGGTTTCTCTTAGTTAAGTATCGTAGTGTTGTGTTCGTTATGTGTTTGTTGTCTGAGGACATGCAAACATTCTAAGCTGAGGGTGTTGATGTGCCATCGTTTCATTGCACTTTCGATGCTTAAGATGATGAAATTATGAAATTACTTAGGTCATTTTTGTTATATGTGATGTGTTTTGTGTTTGTTTTATAGGAAAATAGGGTTGCAAAAAAGTAAAAGAAATAAAGGAAGAAAAAGCTCCAAAAAGTGAAGTCTTTGCTTGGACAACGAGTTGTTGGGTAATGCTACGACTCGCCATCAAAGCCGTAAGGAGCCCAATGAAGGAATCTGAGCAGAATAGTGAAGTAGACACTAGCTAAGAGTCATAGGATCTGACTATGAGTCATAGGAAATATTGTTCTGAGAAATAATGTTAAAAAATCCTCAAAGATTACAAGTTTGAGCCTAGTGGAGACGAGGTTGGTAACAATTTGTAGGATTTGACAATGACTTATTGTGATTATCATTCTAAGCATTTGAAGAAAAGATTTGAAAGTTGAAAACTTACTAGAGAGGCATTGAGTCTGTCCAATGACTTGTAGGGAGACGTGATGAGTCATCGCCAAATAGAAAAGAAGATAGAATATGGAGCTAACAAACTAGTCATCGTCAGTCTAGATGACTCGTTGTTTGAGGCGTTACCACTGCCGATCTTATTTTCCAATTTTATTTTTGATAATATTTTTATGTTTTATTTTGTAACTATAATATCCCTTGGATGTACTTGTACTAGATTATGCACTCTTTATACTTACAACACCATATTTATTTTGAGATACACTTTTGATCTTGCAATTCATTGTTCTTGGTTGTTATGGTCGGATATTAATTTGAGATTCTAGCTTTTATTATTCAATTATTGTAAAATTATTCACATGCTTTCTTTTATGAATTCAATTGATGTTCTTGCAAACATGAGCGACTAGACTACCTAACTGGGGTTGTGGGAACCCTGATGGAATAAAGAAGTAGAGGAAGTGCAAAATTATTCTTGATTGATGTTCTTGCATGTATTGTGATTTTCTTCGGTTTGATTTCTTTCTTAATGACTGTAGAAGTTAAGAACATGCTTGTATTTGACACAATCTCCACAACAGACATTGAGATTTGGAAAAAGGATCACAATAATAATTTGAAGCTATCAATCTTTATCTAATTAACTTGAGATAGAAAAGGTAATAGTTAATCAGGGATCTAGGACAATGGTTAGTAAGGCGACACTCTATGACTCAAAAGGTGATGAGTGAAATTCACCAAAGGCATTCATAAGACAGTTGATGATACATATCTTGTCAGATTGTGCCTGTAAGGTATTGAAATAGTTTGACAAATCATGATAATTCTACGGAGTTAGGAAGTTGGGGGAACACAATCCTAGTATTCATCTTATATTGATTTCAACCAAAAGCGATCAACATTTGTTACTACAATTATTGTTCTCACAAAATCCCCCATTTACTTTTCTCCATGGTACCAGCTACTTTATTAAGTTCTAGATAAAGACTCAACCTATTCCCTATAGGTTTGATCCAAACCTTTGTTGGTTTATATATCTGACAGCAACCATGTTATACTTTATTGGAGGTGTAATCTTGGGTGACATCAAATTTTGGTGTTGTTGTCAGGAAATAAAGTTAGGAATTGATTGATTAAAGTTGTTGAAGTTGTTGGTTCTTTTATTATACTATTCATGGGGTTTTAACCAATGTATGCCTAGTAGTCAGATTCAAGGAAATCCCTTAATCTCACTTGACCTTGATCTTGAAAGAACCCTATGATAGAAGCATAGGATGGCAGGACATGAGCATGGAGTTCATGATGACCCAGATGTCTAGAATATTCAGCCTCCACTAGGCGTTCAGGAAATAGTTATGCAAACCACTGCTCGATTATTGTTGAAGATAATGTAAGAAGGGATGATGCTATCTGTGATACAGCTCAAGAGGGAAAAGTGAGATGGGAAGAAGAATGTTGAGAAGAATTCGATAGAGCTAGCAGAGATAGAGCTCAAGCACCTCCAAATTTTTTGTTCTTTCCAGCATATGATAATCCGGAGGAAGATTTAGGGTTTGATGAGTCTGTTGAGACCAAAACTATCATTTCTCCTAAGTTTCCATAAGCGGTGAAGTTTGATATTACGAGTGCTATGATTCAACTGCTCAATCTAAAGGGTGTATTTGTTGGTTTGTCGACTAATGATGCAAAAATGCACATCATGAATTTCATTGGGATTTTCACTTTGTATAATTTGTCTAGGGTGAGTTAGGAAGCTTTGAGACACATGTTATTCCCATTCGCTCTTACTATCAAAGTGACATAATGGTTGGGGGAACTACCTTATAGGTCAATCACTACTTGGAATAAGTTGTGGAAATAATAATTCATAAACCATTTATTCCTACCTTCTAGAACGTTGTAGTTGAAGGATAAGATATGTAATTTCAGGCAATTCCATTATGTGGCATTGTACGAGAAATAGTTGTAGTTCAAGAAGAAGTTGATTATTGTGCCCAATCATATAATTTCAGGGAGGAATTTGCGTGAGATATTCTAAGATCCCTGAATACAATCACAAAAACTATTGCTTACACTATTAATGGTGGGGTTTTTATGAGCCTTCATTGGGAACTACCTATGGAAATTTGGATTGGGTCTCTAATTCCAATCGAGGATGGCATACTTGAGAGTTAGAAAATGGAGCTGGTACTTATTCTATTGGTGCTTCCAATGAGAAAAGAATCATAGATGTGATCGTGGATTAAGAGGTGGCACAACTGAGGACAGAGATAGGGTTATGTATTAAGCAATTCATAACTATGAATGCTGAAAAGGTGAATGCAGTGGGCACACGAGGTAAGTCAACCAAACATGATGAGTCTGGCTCTAAGGAGGAGGCTATGTACTTTAATAGAGAGATAACAGGTTTTCGAGCCAATGGTCAAGGATCCAATTAGGACTCTTGCCACTCAAGGCAAAGAAATCAAGGTTAGAACTATTATGGGTACAGGTATAGGAACCAGAGCAGAGAGATAGATGATGACTGGAGGTGAAAGAATGACTATAAGGATAATAGTGTCGTGTAAGTTCCATAAGGGAACCGTGATACTACTTCGAGGATGGGAGATATACTTTCAAAGCTGGTTAAGGGTGTAAAAAATCAAGAGAGTTTCCTTAAGGAGATTAAGGCAGATATTTTAAGACTGATCCAAAAGGTGGAATCGCGTGCTACTGTGATTAAGAAGGTAGAGAACCAATTTTATTAGATCTCTCTACCTTGAATCAACATCAACCAAGCACTTTTTTATGTAATACTGTGTAAAACCCAAAGAATGACTATCACCATTTGGACATTACCACTCAGAGTGGTAAGACTACTATTGATCCTCCTATGTCGGTAGTTGATGAGGTGAGAAATAATACTATTAATCTTAAGGATGCATTCAAAGATGAAATTGTGAAGTTGGTAACTGATGCTGAGACATCACATAAATCAAAGGGTGTTGCGAAAAGAGTTGAAATTGATAAAGGGAAGGGTTATGAGGTCAAGACAAATTTGAAGAACACTCCACAAACTTCCCCACCTTTTCCTTAAAGGTTGAAGAGTAAGCAAGAAGAAGGGAATATTAAAAATTTATTGCTATATAGAAAGAATTATCTTTGAATATCCCTCTTGTTGAAGCATTGGAGCAGATGCTATTTAAAGTTCATGAAGGACTTAATGACGAAGAAGAATATGGTGAGTTTTGAGCCCACTGATAATATGTACCATTGCAGTGCTATTACTTCCTGGTCTTTGGTTGAGAAAAAAAAGAACCTCAGAGATTTCAATATTCCTTGTACTATTAGGTCTTTAAACTTTCCACCAACATTGTGTGACTTGGAGCTAGTATGAATCTGATGTCGCTAGTGGTTTACAAGTAGTTAGGGTTGGGGAAACCTAAACCAACATCGATTATGTTATTGATGGTCGATCAGACTATGAAGGAATAGGATGGTATTTTGTGTGATGTTTTAGTAAAGGTAGCCTCCTTTATATTCCCAATCTATTTTGTAGTTCTTGACTGTGAGGTGGATTTCAATGTTCCTATTATCTTAGAAAGGCCCTTCCTACCCATGAATAGGGTATCAATTGAAATAAAGATTGGACATATGAAATTCAAGCTCAATAATGAACATGTTACTTTTGTATAGGTTATCCAATGCAGCATGAGAAAGATATGAGATTAGGGTTTATGATAGATATGGTTGATGAAGATTTATTATGTGCACCTATTAAAGAGTGACTTAGTGTAGAGGCGTTAGCAGCAGTGATCATGAACATTGACAGTGATGGCATTAATGAGTACACAGAGATGGAGAGTGCTCTTTTTTGTAGAGGATCTTACACTAATGCGCCAAAGAAGTTGGATTTAGACTTGAAAAATAGTGTGACTCTACCATCCCGGTCATCTACTGAGGAATCGTTGATCTTAGAATTGAAGGCCCTCCCTTCTTACCTGTGTTATGAATTTGTAATAGAAAACAATACCTTGTCAGTTATTATTATGGCCGACTTAGTAGATACATAGGTTGAAGCCTTGATCTTAGTATTACAGAGGTTTAAAAGGGCCATTGGTTGGATCATTGCCGATATTATCAGGATTTTACCCACAATTTGTACTCAAAAAATTAAGCTTCAATTAGAGTGTGTACCTAGTATCGAGCATCCTCATCATCTTAATCCACCTATAAAAGAGATGGTGAAAAAGAAGCTCATTAAGTGGTTAGATATTAGTGTGGTTACCCTATTCCTAATAGCATGTGGATGAGCTTGGTTCAGTGTATGCCTAAAAAAGGTAGGATCATTGTGGTCCCAAATAATAAGAATAAGTTAGGGCCTATAAGATCAGTTATGGCATAGAGAGTTTGTAGGACTGTCTTATAGGCATAGGATAGTATTGTTTTCTTGACAGTTATTAGGGGTTCAATAAAATTTATATTGCCCCCAAAGACCTATAAAAGACCACTTTTACATGTCTATATAGTAGATTCGCATTCTAGGGAATGCTTTTTGGACTTTATAATGCTCTTGTCACCTTTCAGTGTTGTATGATGTCTATCTTTTTTTATACAGTAGTGGAAAATATAGAGGTCTTTATGGATGGTTTCTTAATCATAAGTGATTCTTTTGAAGACTATTTGGCCTATTTATCTAATACACTTAGAGATATAAGGAGTGCAACTTGGTTTTGAATTAGGAGATGTGTCACTTTATGGTGAAAGAGGGTATAGTCTTGGGTCAAAAGATTTCAAAGAACGGTATAGAGGTTGATAGGAAGAATATTTAGGTGATCAAAAAATATCCTCCACCTATTTCTATTAAAGAAATTTGGTGCTTTTTGGATCATGTAGGGTTCTAAAGATGGTTCATCAAATACTCTCAAAACTTGCAAATCCATTATGCAAGTTATTATTAGACAAAGAGGTGAATTTTGTGTTTGATGTTGCGTGTCTCAAGGCCTTTGAGTGCCTAAAAGAGAAGTTGATTTCTACTCCTATCATTGTGTCTTCATGCTAGTCTCTTCCGTTTGAGATGATGTGTGATGCCATTAGTGTAGCCCCAGGAGCTATCCTAGGCCAAAGACGCGAGAAAATACTTCATCCCATAACTATTCCAGCAAAGCACTCAACCCTACATAGAAAAATTATACTGTGACTGAGCATGTGTTACTTACAATGATGTTTGCTTTTGAGAAATTTTGGTCCTATTTGATTGGGATCAAATTCATTGTGCATACAGATCATGCAGCTTTGAGGTACTTAATGGCAAAGTAGGATGCAAAACCTAGGTTAATTTGGTGGTTACTATTACTGTAGTAGTTTGATTTTAAAGTCAAGGACCAAAAGGGTACAAAGAATCAGGTTGCAGGCCATTTATCTCGCCTAGAAGAAATAATGATGCTCAAATTAAGGGATGAGCTTGATATTAATGATACTTTTTCATATGAGCGGGTCTTAGCTGCATCACAAGACTTAATCCCATGGTTTGTTGATTTTTCCAATTATTCAGCAAGTGACCTCATCCAAATAGACTTACCATGTCAACAGAGAAAGCGTTTTATGTATGTGGTACAAAAGTTTTTCTATCATAAGTTTTTCTTATTTTGGGTGTGTGCGGATTGTTTGATTCGGAGGTGTATTCCCAAAATTGAGATAATCCATATTCTTGAGGCCTGTCACTCGTCTCTAGTTGAGGGTCACAATGGTTGTACTCACATGGCCCATAATATCTTACACTGTGGTTATTATTGGCTGGTTATTTATAAAGATACACATGACTATGTGTGTGCATGTGACCAGTGCCAGTGCCAAGGAAATATCTCGCAAAAGCATGAGTTCCCCATGACATATATTCTTAACTTCGAGTTATTTGATATGTGGGGTATTTATTTTATGGGTCCATTTGTGAGTTCTTATGGTATGAATTATATATTGGTGGCAACTGACTACGTTTCTAAATAAGTGAAAAAGTTGTGCTTCCTAATAATGAGGGTTGTAGTGTCACAGTATTTTTTAAGAAGAATATATTTTCTCAGTTTCGTACTCCACGTGTTATCATTAGTGATGGTGGGTCCCAATTTTGTAATCGACTGTTTAAGGACCTTCTTGAATAGTATGGAGTGAAACATAAGGTGGAAACGCCTTACCATCCCCAAATATATGGGAAGGTTGAGATCTTTAATCTTAAGATCAAGTCTATATTGGCAAAAACTGTGAATGTCAAGCGGACTGACTGATAAAGAAAGCTAGATGATACATTTTGGGATCTCCAAAAATCTTGTAAAACCCCCATAGGTTCCTCTCCATATCAGCTTGTGTATGGAAGAGCATGCCACTTGTCAGTTGAACTTGAGCATAAGACACTATGGGCGTTTAAGGAGATAAATTTTGAGTGGAGTAATGTTTCAAACCTGAGAATGATTAGGGCGAAGGAGTTTGAGTTAATTCGGCTCCGTGCTTATGATAGTTCAGCTTTGTACAAGGAGAATAAGAAGTTGTACCATGACAAAAAATTAAGAAAAGGGTATTTCAGCCTAGTGATAGGGTCTTGTGGTGTAATTACGGACTTTGCTTGTTTCTTGGAAAGTTGAAATCTAGGTTGTATGGATCATTCATTATGGATAGAGTATTCCCGTGTGGCACAATTAAGCTGAAGCAAGATGGGAAAGCCCCATGCAAGTTTAAATGGAAATGTGTTAAGCACTATATAGGAAATATAGAGAAAGTGACGATTTATGTTGATGTGAGCCTTAGCAAAGTCTCAATAGCCAAGAAAACTGAGTCCTGTCTCAATGTTTTATGAGGAGTTGCATGAGAGGAAACATATGGGCTTGTTGGTAAAGTCTGAGTATGCAACAAAGCCACGTCGTGCCATGACGTTAAATCAAGCATTGTGTGGGAGGCAACCCATATTTTTATACTTATTATATTATAGGGTAATTATTGTATTCATTGTGTAGGGTTAAAGATGCAGGAAAACACCAGAAAACTTTATGGTGCCCAGGTCCCTATGAGGGATCCTACGAATCATATGCGTTTCCTATGACTCATCACCAGACTCTTCAGGAGGATCCTGGGTGAAAACTTCCAGGTATGTGGTCTCTAGAGTCTTGAAGACTCTCAGAATAAGTCATTGTTAGTGACAATGACTCATTTCCTTGAGTCGTCCCGACAGGAGACCCAGGTAAGAATAAATTCTAAACTGAAGGAGACAATGACTCGTAGCCACTGACTATGAGTCGTTGCTAGTAATCATCATTAGAGCCGACATCACAGACCGAACTGACATAATTTAGGTGGAATAAAAGGGAGTTAAAACTCAAATGGTTCCATTCCCTTTTTGAATGCCTAAACTCCCTTCAAATTGCATAACCGTCTCTCCTAACTTAAATATACTCCTAATCATCCACAAACACCCTATTCAAGTTCTAAATTACTCCAAAATGGATTGATAATCTTATCTCATGACCATGGAAAAAATATTAATTAAAGAATCCAAGCAATCTTTTCAAATTCAAGTATATAAACTACTCTTATTACGAATTCAAGAGTTATGTTTGATTTAATATGCAGACTTAGCTTTGGATTCTAAGTTAATTATGTGCCTAGGGTTAAAGCTAATGATTTGATTTTTTAGAAATTCAAATTGTTAAGAAAATTAAGTAGAACTTGATGTGGAGGGTGAATTAAAGAATACAAAAAGACAGGGACACAGGAGGGAACGGAAGTCTACTAACGATAGCAACTAGGTGTCTAGCAATAGAGCTCCAAACTTTCCAACATGACAGGCAGTTTCATGATCATGTAGGCGTCATGCCATACAACATCAAGGATTTTATCAATGCCATAGACACAGAGACTAACCTTTCCAATATGATAGGCGATTTCACGTCCATATAGGCAGTATGCCATACGAAATCAAAGCTTTTAATCGACACACCATAGCTTTCTTACGACTGATATATGCATCCACAGATGGATGGTTTGCCTTGGTAACAAAGACTTTGCAACCTTTAATAGAATGGCTTGACTTTGCTAGTCTTAGAACACATGAAATCTTTTTTCTTCTTAGTGCAAGACTGTTCCATAGATGATATAAATGGGGCTTACGGTGTCTCTTATTTTCCTATTTCCCTCAAGCATTAACAGAACAAAAGGTGTACTAAGTAAGACCTCAGATCTGTGGGTTCTTTCTAAGATAATGAATCAAATCATAAATCTATAGTACAAACTAAGCCAATTTCATTTCATATACATGGAAAGGACTTAGACATCTACGTCACGTGGATAAAGCTAACTTTATTTCATATCCCTGAAAAGTACCTTTGGAGTTCCACGTTGCAATCACAACAAGTAATTCACCGAAGTATTTCCTTACCCCACTACTCTGACCTAAAGGGTCGAAGTACCTATCCGTTTTGAAGAGAGAAAATAAGAGAGAGAGTTTAGCAAACAAACTTTCTTATTAAAAGAGAGAAACTTTTCAAGAGGTTTTTAGGTAGACAGAATGATCTAAGTATAGAGAATGATGCCCTCTAACTAAAGTACTATTCTTTCTATTATAGGAGAAAGAAGCTTTATAGATAAACTTGAAATAAAATATTACAATTTTATCCTTCTTCAAAGATATAAGTCTTATCTATTATGACTAGATAAGCCTTATCTTACAATCCTATCCTATCTTCTAAGGGATAAGTCTTATCCATTATGACTATATAAGCCTTATTTTTATTCATACCAGGCTGTACTAACATGTGATGGGCCAAGTAAAAACAAAACACACTAATGTTTTTGGCATGTGATAACATATGCAAGCAGGTGAGTCAGTATCTTGTAAGCACGTGGATCAGAAACTTGTAGGCTTCTTGCAAGTAGGTCCATAAGTTCCTTGTATTTAAAGTACCTGAGTCAACAGATTTAGGACAAACCTATCTGAAAAGGTAACCCACTGAAAATGGTATCCATGGAGATGAGGGTAACCCATTAGAAAGGGTAACCTGCTGGTAAGGGTAACCCATCTGACATAGTTTCCTTGTATACAAGGGTAACCAACTAGGAAAGGTAACCCACTTGAAAGGCTAACTTTTTTGTACATATCATTTGACTTCATCTTTCGGCGGTGTTGGATGGTTTTGGTGATGATCTCCCATATCCTCATTCAAGCAAACAATCAATGTCGTGTTTCTGCCTAAGGTGTTGTTGGCCTTCCAAGCTTTACTTCATTGATTTAGTGACATAACTCCTTTGGTTGGATGATGAATCTTTCAATTTTAGTAGGGGAGCTTTCATCCATATGCTTTTGATGGCGTTGGTGACTTCATCTCTCGTGATTTTATATGGCGACTAATATTTTTTTGCTGCTCATCAAACTTCATCCTAGTGGGAATGATTATTAGTGTGGCTCCACTTTCCACATTCCTTCGGCCATATTTCCATTTGAATACAATTTTTCTATGGGAAAATGAAGCACTGAGATTCATAATATTCATCTTCCACAGAGAGTATTGAGACTAGAAATTTCTAGGGAAGTGAAAATTTTGGCTAAGCATGGATGTCGTGGCCTGTGAATCCTACCAAATGGTGCAGCATAAAGACCATTGTAAAGTAAGAATCTCTAAACATCAAATCTTGTATTGTCGTGGCTTAAAGCAAAACATGAACCTCTTCAAAGCTAGTTGGATTTGATTGAAATACCTGAAGGAATCACACATGAAATGCATGAAAATGTAATGTTAGCGGCACAAATACCAGAATAGTCACAAGAGGTTTTTTGGGAAGTCATTGGCTAGTACTATGAACACATGGCATAAAGGATATTCTGGGTGCACTCCCAATGGCTTCAGGATGAATCTACCATACTTTATAAACACTTAAAGTTAGTAGAAAGTTGTTCTTTCTTCGAGGATAGATGGATCAAGGGATCCACATAGTGATTGAACAAATCTGGCAGGCAGTATGTTATTTTAGAAGACAAAATTCCAACTGTGCTGAACATGAGAATCTAACTAGCCGATATCTAGTTGTCTTCTCCAGTACTGGATATCAGGTAGAGATCATTAGCATAGATATTGCCTGATTATTCATATACGTCTATAGAGAAGAGGGTGTCTTCCATCGGTTCTTCTAGCGAGAAGACCAATTCTAGGTCATCCTATTTACTGAGATAAATTCTTGTATGATTAGCTATTTTTTCAAAGAGATGGATAGAGTCCTTCAACTTTTTAGCTTGAGGAAAGTTTATTACAAAGTGACTAAGATTTTTGCAGATGAAGCAGACATCATTTTTCTTCTTATAATTTGTTGGGCTCCTTTATTTGAAATACCTGGTTCACCGGGTTATCCTGCTTCTATCATTAGAAGGCCTTGGCTGTTTGAAACTCTTGAATAGCAGTTGCCTTTTGTATCTCATCTTTTAATACAACCAGGAGCAGCTGGACTTGGTGATGAGGTCATCTTTGTTATAAGCTCGATCGAGGGCTAGATTGTTCTGGATGATATGCTTCGTTATAGATCTCTTCATGCATATGTTGTCCAGATCTTAGAAGATGGCCTGCCTGATATAACCAATCTGCAACATGTTTATAGATTTGAATTTTTCCTTCGCACTTATTATCATGTGGCCTGCTAGCATCTTTGGTAGTGATGAGATAAAGTCTTGTTTAAGGTTGGGATCTCTATCCAACTCAAATTAGATCTTCACTATATTTTAGAAATGGATATCATGACATTTCTATTGAATGATAAGTACTTCATCTTATAGAGCTATTGTCGGATGAGATGAAAGTTTTCTTAAGGCTAGGATCTTTGCCCAACTCAAATTAGATCTTCACCATCTTCTGAAAGTAGATATCGATGACATTTCTATTAGACTATAGGCACTTCATCGTGTGGCCTACTAGCAACTTTAACAGTGATGAAATGATGATTTGCTCAAGGTTGGGATCTTGCCCCAACTTAAAGTATATCTTCACTATCTTCTGGAAGTGGATATCAATGACATTTCCATTGAATGATAGGCACTTCATCTTGAAAAGCTAGCATCGGAGCTTTTCTTGCCTCTAGTTGTGTCTCTGCAAAAGACCTCATGCAGGATCCCAATGTTGAAGGCAAAGTCCTAGAACATTATATAAGTGTTCTTATTTGATACCCCAAGAGTGTTCCACCAGTCTCTAAGTATTTTAGAGAATTTGGATATGAACTCCAAGAGTATCATGTATTTCTCCCATTCAGCCAGATTCTTTGTTTCCATCCTTGTATAAAAGTTCTGGATCCCTTGGTGCCAAGCTAAAACTTAATGTCGTTGAGAGTGAAGGTATAAAATTCAGTTCCCATGGTTTTCTTTCCTAGTGTGCCTAGATCTGGCCTTTTTTCTAAGATTGGATTATCCATCATCCCGTCTTGGTCATCGAAAACTTTGAATACCTATATTTCCTTGGAGTGGTTCATGCATATTCGTGGATAGTCTTCTTCTGGATATTCAATTAAGGATTCAGGAGTGCTCCCAATGTATTCTCAGGAATTGATAGAATCCTCATTGTCTTCCACATATCCATCAACTGGAAAATTATTGCCGATTTTAGAGTGTGCGTCTATATCAAATAGACCTTCATCATTTGAAGAAAGATTAATGGGATTAGCATTCTACATCATTTCATTACATTTCAAATATTTTTCTACTGGATCATGATCTATTATGGCTTCTGTGGTTATGGATCTGGAACTGCATCATCATTAATGTTCAAGCTATATAGATTTAGGACAAGGTGATCCGAGTCAGTATCTAGATCATGTTGAGACAACAACCACCACTAATTGAGAAGTCCATCATTTAGCAAGGAATTCTATTATTTATCTTCGTATGGCACTTCTAGCTTGTGGATTATCATATCGTCATCTAGGAAGGTGATGTTGTGGTCTGAGATCATCATGGTCCCTCTATCTGTGTCAAATTCCATTTTTCTTTTGGAGTTCTTCTGAGTTGCATCGACTTTTCTTTTGGCAGCAATGGCATCTTTCCTTTCCCATGCATGCTTGTCAATGTCAAACTCATATTTATCTTGAGATCCCTGGAATCCTTGGGATGATGACATAGGCATGTGCAAGCTCAAAGGTGGAGTGGGAAATATATGGTTCATATTTGACCGAGAGTATATAAGGGGAGACATAGGGAACAAGGTTGGCTTTATTGGTGAGTTGTGGATTCTATGGGGTTGAAAGCCACCATATTTCGAGTGTTGGATTGGTTGCTTCTGAGAAGCCAAGTCTTTTTTATATTGGTCGAAGAAATGAGATAGTGAAGTGCCTAGCCGACATATATCATATTGCATGGATTGGAGCCTAAGTTCCAACTGGCGGATAAGTCTATCATGCTGAGTAGATACTTATTCTGCTCTTTTTTCATTCCTTCAACTTTGCTTGCCAACTTTTTTTGTTAGTGAGCAACATTCTTCACAGTTTGGTTGATGTTGGAAAACATCCTATTTTAGTACATGGCATGTTCAGATTACCAGTTGAGTGTTTCTTCTGTGTCACATCTCTGGATGGTAGGATAATAGTTTTAGCTGGTACCTTTGGAGCATGGCTCAGGTTATCCTTTACAAAGAATTTTCTTAGTGGAAAGTCATTTGTGTGACTGGTGCTTATGGGGGACATCATGAGCATATTAGTTGTAGGTTGTTTATCTTTAGATTTGGTGGTTTTATTTTGTGGTGGAGTAGGTGAGGTATCTCTATGGCACATGTGGCATCTGCAATTCGACTTCCACGGATAGTGCTCGGAGAAAGGACATTTGCGCCACATAGTATATAGATCATCATGATTGAAGTAGTGTATCCAATCATGCTCATCCATGCAGCTGCCTAGGAACCAGTATAGGAATTTTGGGTTGCTGACTACTGAAAGGTCATTGGAAGGTTGGTACATATGGATTGAGAAAGTGGTTTTGGGAGGCTTTTTTAGGTATGAGTGGTCGAAACTGATCATGATAGTATTGTCACACCTTCTGCCAAAGGTTGGTTTTATTGACTGGACAGATTGAGGATAGTCTCTCAACTTCTCATAGTTTGTGACGCATGAGTCTAAGAGTACTTTGACAAGTTCATCTCTAGGGATTTGTCATGGGATCTAAGTATACTGAGTGGTTCCATTAGTGGCATCTATGTTTAGGAACAGAGCATTTTCGCCACCTGGAAGAGATAGATCCATAGCATGATTCTGAACTCTCCAAGCTACCGGGTAGTAGAGAGTTGCCTGAATGGAATATCTGACCTGCGGAGCTCCGAGAATATGAACTTGGATCTTCAATGCCTCCATCAAATATGGATTGGATGGGTACATGTAGAACTTGTGAAATATAGTGACAAAGACTGTCCCGGTGTTCAGTGTGATTTCTAAAGTTTCCAAATTGGTATGTTAGTATCCATTGTATATGGTATCAAGAAGGGAAACACGTGCCACTATAGGCTGGCCTTTTCTTTCGTGAGACATCAACGCAACCCTAACAGCACCAAAGTGAATATAGGTAAAACCTTGGATTCTCCATTGCCGTGGAAAATCTTCTGACATCTATAAAGTGATGAATTGTTCCTCCTGAGTTGCATGAATAGTATGTTGGTTTAGTTTTGACACAGCATTATATTATTTAACTCCTTTTAGTGTTTGTTATACCAAATAAAAGATCTTCAGCCATGGGTTACATGTCTTCTTTGCAAACACAGAGTAGAGATTTAGGAGAGGTAGATATGTTGAGGATATTTTCTGTCCTGGTGGTAACACATCTACTTCGTATAGGTAGTCATATTTATATGATAGAGTTTTGTTAAGAGTAGGTGACATATCTAATCGAGCTAGGGATATACATGGACTAGACATACTTGAAGAAGAAGACTCTGAGGAAGACATACTTTTGTATTTTCTGGACTATAAAGACACGATGTATTTGTTCTACAGATCTAGGGAAAAACTCAATAATATTTTTTTGTGTTTTTGTCGACTAGAAAAATCTATGTATTTGTGCTAAAAAACTAGGGAAAAGACTCAATACTCGATTATTTATTCTAAAGATCTAAGGAAAGAAACTATGACTCGATTATGTACAAGACGCAGAATAACTGGAAAACACTAACTCTAATAATGGAAATACTATGAACCTATTATTTAGAGGACATTGCTAGTAGTAACTGGGAACTGAAGACTGGGGATCTAAGGCTAATAGTTAAGACAAGGTAAAGAATACTAAAAACTTAAAATAAAAATGTAAAGTTGGCTCACGTGTTTGCAATCAGCAGATGTTATGCAAACTCCTACTTCCTCCCTCCCTCTTGGAGTAGGGATAGCTCTGATACCAAATAGACAGGTAGACAGTAAGGCACGAAAGACTACCGGTGATAGCGAATAGGTGGCTAGTAGTAGAGCTCCAAACTTTCCAACATGAAAGGAAGTTTCACGACCATGTAGAATAGATAATGAGATGACGGGGCACGGAGGACTACCGGCGATAGCAACTAGTTAGCTAGAAATTGAGCTCCAAACTTTCCAACATGAAAGGCGGTTTCATGACTATGTAGGCAACACAATATGAAATCAAAGCTTTTGTCAATACCATAGACACAAAGACTAACCTTTCCGACATGATAGGTGATTTCACGACCATATAGGTTGTACGCCAAACAAAATCAAAGCTTTTAATCAACACACCATAGCTTTCTTACGACTGAGATACACATCAACAATTGGATAGATTAATTGGTAACAAAGACTTTTCAACCCTCAATGCTTAACTTTGAAAGTCTTAGAACACATGACATGTTTTGTCTCCTTAGTACAAGACCATTCCATATATAATATAAACAGGTCTTACAGTGACTCTTCATGGCCTGTTAACCTCAAGCATCCATGGAACAAAAGTTGTACTAAAGAAGACCTCAAATCTGTCTGTTTTTTCTAAGATAACAAATAAAATTAGAAATCTATCACACAGACTAAGCCAATTTTGTTTCATATGCATGGAAAAGACGTAGACATCTACATTGCGTGGACTAAGCTGACTTCATTTAATATTCATGAAAATTACCTTCGGAGTTCAATGTTCAACCACAACAAGTGCTTTGCCAAAGTATTTCCTTACCCCACTGCTCCGACCTAAAGAATTGAAGTACCCATCCCTTTGGAAGAGAGAAAAAAAGAGAGTTTAGCCAACAAACATCTTTATTAAAAGAGAGAAACTTTACAAGAGCTTTTTAGGTAGAGAGAATGATTCCCTATAGCTAAAGGTCTATGCTTCCTTTTATAGGATAAGGAAGCTCTACAAATAAACATGAAATAACATACTATAATCTTATACTATCTTTTAAGAGATAAGTTTTATCCATTATGACTAGATAAGCCTTATCTTTTTTGCAAGAGATAAGCTTCATCTGTTATAACTAAATAAGCCTTATCTATTAGCACACACTTCTAATATTAACAACATACTTTATTCAAACTGGGACCTACTAACATGTAAGTGGCTTAATAAAAACAAAACACACTAATATTGTTAGCATGTGACAGCATATGCAAGAAGGTGAGTTAGCATCTTGTAAGCAGGTGCATAAGCTCCTTGTCTTCAAAGTAGCTGAGGCAACAGCTTTAAGATAACCTCATCTAAAATGGTAACCCGTTGAAAAGGTTTTCTTGTAATTGATGGTAACCCGCTGGAAAAGGTAACCTATTGGTGAGGGTAATTCTTCTGAAAGGTTTCCTTAGGGATGAGGCAACCCACTATAAAGGGTAACCCACAGGGAAGGGTAACCCACTGGAGAGGGTGACTTTCCTGTACACATCATCTGACTTCATATCTTACGCAAAAGTATTGGACGGTGCCGGCAATGAACTCGCGTATCCTTCTTCTATCCACCAATCAATGCCATACTTTTACCTTAGGCGTTCTTAGCCTTCTGAGCTTTTCTTTATTGATCTGGTGAAGTAACTCTTTCTATTGGATAAATCTTCATATTCCTGTAGAGGAGATTTTATCTGTATACCTTTGATAAAGTTTGTGGATTCATCTCTTATGATCTCATAGGTGGCTGATATCAGACTTCATCCCAGTAGGGATGATCGTCGATGTAGTTCCACTTTCCCCATTCCATTGGAATGCATTTGTTTTGCTAGAAAATGAAGTATTATGCTTCACAATATTCATATTCAAGAGAAAATATTGAAATGGGAAATTTCTAGAGGGGTGAATTCTATCTAAGCTTAAACTTTATGGCCTGTGATTCCTACCGATGATGCAACATGAATACCTTTATATCATAAACCTTTGGAGTATCGAATCCAGTATTGTTTTGGCTTAAACCACAACATGAATATCTTTGGAGCTAGATGGATTCAATCATGATGCCTGAAGCATAACACTTGAACTCCACGAGGATGCACTATTGATGGCACAAGTACCATAATATCCATATGTGTTCTTGCTAGAAGACATAGGCTAGTGATATGAACACAAAAAAAAAGATATCCCATTTGTTCTCCAAATGGCTTTAGGATGGATTTGTTATACCTTTTGAATACTTGAAGCCCATAGAAAATATTTCTTTCTCAGAGATAGATGGATTAGAGGATTCCATATATTGGTTAAATAGATCTTAAGGGCAATTTGCTATTTTAGAAGATAATATTTCTGATGTTTTGAACATAAGAATCTGACGAGCCAATTTTTAGATATTTTCTCTGATACTATATATCATGTAGAGATCATTTGCGTAGATATCTCCTAATTCCTTATAAACGTCTATAGAGAATAGGGTTTCCTCCTTTGATTCTTTTTCCAGCGAGAAAAGTGATTCAAGGTCATCCTCTTTGCTGAGATAGATTCCCACATGATCAGAAATTTTTTCAAAGAAGTAGGCAGAGTCATTTGAATTTTTGGCTTGAAGATTGTTTCTTGCAAAGTGACTAGGCTTTCTACAGATGAAGCAGCTATCATTCTTCTTTTTGTAGTTTGCGGATCTCTTTCATTTGAAATACCTGGTTTGCCTTATCGCCTTAGTCTTATGATCTAAAGGTCTTGGTAGTTTTAATCTCCTAAACTACAGCTTTCTCTAGGATCCTACCTGATGGCTTGAGCAGGGGAAATTGGACTTGATAATAAAATTGTTCCTGCCGTAATGAAGATCAAAAATTGGGTTATTTTGGATGATCTACTTTAGTATAGATGTCTTCTTGCATAGACTATTCAAGTCTTGCAATATGGTCTACCTGGTGTAGTTCATGTCTCTACAGAAGACTTTTAGAAGGATTCTGATATTAACGGCAAAGTCTTGAGATGTGAGATAAGTGTTTTTATCCACAATCCCAAGTGCATTCTAGCAATCAGTGAGAATTTTGGATAATCTGGTCGTGCTATTTGCCATACCATGTATTGTCCTTTTTTAGCCAGATTATTCATCTTCATAAGAGTTTAGAAGTCCTGAGGTCAAGTTAGAATCGGAACAATGGTTTTCTTTACCTCTATTGTTGGTTCTGGCCTCATTTCTAGGACTGGAAAGCTAGTCAGCTCATTTTAATCGAAGACTGATTTAGAGACCTCTGGTTCTTTAGAGTGTTTCCTGAATACAGATGGACATTCCTACTTAAGTGAGTGGATTGATGGCTGAAATGCATCTTCACGTTCATCATTTCAAAAGTCATCAACGGTGTTAGATCATATATCCATCAGATTAGTATCAAATGACTATTTACGAATGAAAAGTTGAGGTTGTCTATTAATCAAGATATATAGGACTTCCTCGAATGTTCTTTTGTATGCGGTGAAAGAAAATTTAGGAATGTTGTATGGATTAGGATGAGGATCATGAAGAGCTTAATCTTCGGTTGGGAACTGAAAACCCATGGTTTCCTCTAAGGTTTGAGCTTCCTTTTTAGCCTTTATAGATTTAGGACATACTTTTGCAAAGTTTCCTTTATCATGGCAGATAAAGCATTTGTGTTTGCCTAGATCCTTTTTTCTAAAGTATTTGGCATCTTTGTTGATCATCAGTTCCTTATTCGGCGATTTCTTTTTTCTGGCTTGTCTGTACTGAATATACTTCTTGTTCCTTTCTTGGCGCTTTGAGAGCTGGGGAGAACCATCTATCTCAAAAACCAAGTCATCAAGTATAGCACCAGGGAGGACAGATTCTGACCATTCATCCGACATGGTGTTGCTGAATAAAGTTTCCTTATGCTTCTCGGGAGAATGGTAGTCTTTGTCAGGAATCTTTGTCAGGAGATGACTTTTTGGGCATAATCACAACATCTTTGGAATAACAAGACTTGGATCAACTTGATTGAGGTTGATAAAGCCAGCGGTCTTGTCATTTTTCTTGAGATTGAATTGTTTCAGATAGACCTGTTCGCCATTATGGGATTCCTCATTAGGGATCTACAAGAGATCATCTGAAGTGGTGGATTTGGTTCATAACTTGAGATCATCATAGGTGCTGGTAGGGGTGTACATAGGTAGGGTTGTTTTGATTTTTATTAAAAAAAAAAACCAACCAATCATATCGGTTTATTAAAACTATAAACCAAATCAAACCAATATAAAATATGTTTTTTCGGCTTAGGTTTTAGTCAGTTCTTTCATTTTTTCAATTTTCTTTTTATAATCTTTAGTTTTTATAATTATATTGTGATTGAAGACTTGATCAAATATGTTTTGAAGACTAGATCAAATATATTTTCACTCATGTGCTAATGAAAAACCACAATTATGAAAAACTGAGGAGCGGAAAACTCTCTTGAAACTAAATAGTAAGATGAAGAGTGAAAAGTTTAGGTTTTAAGTTTATATTGGGTTTTGAATCATTTAATTAGAAAATAATAGAAAAATATTACAACTTAAAGGCCCAAATCTGAATATATATCTACATCTACTTTCAAAATATTGAAAATTACTAAAATAGTTGAAAGAGTATTTAAAAAGTAGATTATAATTAATATTTTGTGTATAAAAAGTTAAAATTATATATATATATATATATATATATATATATATATTATGTCAGTTTTTTTTTGGGCTTGGTTTGACTTTTTTTTGTTAACACCAAACCAAACCAAGAATGATCAGTTTTTTTCTAACGCCAAACCAACCAAACCAAACCATAAGTCAATTTTTTTTCTCGGTTTGATTTGGTTCATCTATTCAGTTTAACTTGTAGGTTTGGTCTGTACACCCCTATGTGTTGGATCAACTGACAGGTCATTTTTATACTGCAGTTGTTCTTTAGGTTCCCAATTCGGGGCTACTCTCTGAATGGACGGAACCTTTAGTGACTAGTCATTTTGGGTTTCTAAGCTTTGGATCACTAGGACATCAGCTGGGACTACAGGATCTAGATTATGGAAGATGGAATTACATCTCGAGACCATCTTATCACCATCATATGGAACCTAGCTAGAATACTTCATTTTCTGGACCTGGTTTTGTGCCATCTTGGTTTTTGGTGCCATGGAAGTTTACCTTAACCATACAAAATCAGAATTTTGTTCATTTTTTGAAGCTAAAGTGAAAGCATGGATGAACGAGGTATGTATCTGGGAAAAGGTTGGCCTAATCTCTATGGAAATACAGTGGATACTTGGGCATTTTGTAGTATGGTGCAATCATATTTCAGATTTTGAACTGAATTCATGAATGCATGTAATGGCATGAGGATGGATACATAGCTGAGATAGAAAATAAGAGAATCACTTAAGGAAAACCATTACCTCATGCAGGATCTGAATCCATAGAGAATAGATGGGGATACTTTTCTTGCATATCTTCTTCTGTTCCCCAAATATCTCCCTAAACGGACTAATTTCACCATAGAACCTTAACCAAAGGGACTTTATTATTCTTCAACGTATGAATTTGATGGTCAAGAATCTCAACTAGGACTCTTTGTAGGAGAGACTATCTTTCATATCTACACACTCTAAAGGAACAACAGAAGTCGAGTCACCAATACATTTCTTTAGTAGGGAGACATGAAACACCGAATGCACTGATGCCAAATCTACAGGCAACTCTAACTCATAAGCCATCTTTCCAAAATTGTTCAAAATCCTGTATGGGCCAACATAGCAGGGATCGAGCTTCCCCTTTTTGCCAAATATATTCACCTATTTTATAAGAAAATCTTTTAAGTAAACCAAGTCACCGATATCAAAATCAAGATCTCTTCTCCTTACATCTACATAAGATTTTTGATGACTTTGGGTTGTCTTCAGCCTTTCTCAGATTAGATGAACTTTATCCATCACCTCATACACTGAATCTGGCCATATAACAGGAGCCTCACCTACTTCAAACCAACCAATTGGAGATCTACACCTCCTTCCACAAAGAGCCTCAAATGGAGCCATCTAAATACTAGAGTGATAGTTGGTGTTGTAGGCAAACTCAATCAAAGGTAAGTGATCATCCCAAATACCCTTGAAGTCGATAACACAAGCCCTAAATATGTTTTCTAAGGTCTGAATGGTCTGCTATGTATGACCATCTATCTAAGGATAAAAAGTTGTATTGAAATGGACTTAGGTACCAATACCTTTCTGAAAAGCCTTACAAAAGTAAGAAGTAAACTGAGTACCTCTATGTGAAATGATGGTCAATGGAACCCCATGCAGCTATACCAAATCCCTAATATTGAGTCTACCATAATCCTCAGTTAAATACAAAGTATTAACATAAACTCCATAAAGGTTATGCATCTAAATCTTTAAGGAAAAGACAATTGTTGCCAACTCAAGGTCATAGGTTAGGTAATTCTTCTCACGGGGTTTAAGATGCCTAGAGGAATAGGCTATGACCTTACCTTGCTACATTAACACATAACCAAGACCAACTCTAGAAGTATCTTAATAAACTACAAACCTATATGTGCCATCTAGCAAAGTCAAGACTGTAGCGGAAGTGAGTCGATTCTTAAACTCCTGAAAACTCTTCTCGCAAGAATCTGACCACTGAAATTTGACTTTATTTTTGGTTAATCGAGATATGGGAGAGGTAATAGAAGAAGAACCTTTAAAAAACCATCTATAGTAATGAGCTAAACCCAAAAATCTCCTGATATCTGATGGAGAGATGGGCCTAGGCTAGTTTCTAACTGCCTTAGTCTTTTAAGGATCAACTCAAATGTCATCACCAAAAATAATGTGACCAAGGAAAGCTACTGATCTCAACTAGAATTCATAATAACTGAACTTATGGAATGACTAATAATCCTTAATGGTTTGTAATACAATTCTCAAATGGTCTACATGATCACCTTCACTACGAGAATAGACAAAGATGTCATCTATGAAGACTATGACGAACATGTCTAAGTACTGCTTAAACACCCTATTCATCAACTGCATAAAAGTTTTAGGAGCATTCATTAGTCCAAAATACATAAGTAGGAATTCAAAGTGACCACATCGAGTTCTGAAGGTTGTCTTCGGGATGTCACATTCTCTGACTCTAAGCCAATGATAGGCAGATTTGAGGTCAATCTTAAAGAAATATATTCCACCATAAAGTTGGTCAAACAAGTCATCAATGTTGGGAAGAGGATACTTATTCTTAATCGTGACTTTATTTAACTAACGATATTTGATGCACATTCTAAGGGGACCATCTTTCTTGCGCACGAAGAGGACTAGATCACCCCATAGAGAAATACTAGGCCTAATGAAACACTTATATAAGAGATATTTCAACTATTACTTCAATTCCTTATGCTTATTCGGAGCTATTCTGTAAAATAGAATTGAAATAGGCTGGGTATCTGATAGGAGATCTATTTCGGAGTCAATTTCCCTTCTGGGAGGAACTCTGGGAAGATCTTTGGGGAATGCTATTGGAAACTCATTCACTACTAGAACTGACTCAAGACTTAGAGTTTTAGAATTTGACGCCTTGACACAGACAAGATGGTAAATGCATCCCTTGGATATCATCTTTCTTTCCTTAAGATAGGAGAAAAACTGACCCTTAGGCACTGAATTACTAACCCTTCATTCAATAATGGGTTCATTAGGAAACTGAAATTGGGCAATCCTATTTCTACGATTAGCTGAAGCATAGCATGAGTGGAGACAATCCATGTCAATAATGATATCAAAATTAATCATATCTAACTCCACAAGGTCAACTGAAGTAATTTTCTGAGACACAGTGACTGGGTAATATTTGTATACCCATCTAGCTATAATAGAACTACCCATTGGGGTAGACACTGAGAAAGGCGCTGCTAATATGTCGAGACTGGCACCAAATTCTACAACTATATAAGGAGTCACAAAGAAAAGTGAATCTCCATGGTCTAACAATGCATAAACATAAAATAGAAAACTTGCAATGTACCCATAACCATATCAGGAGAACTTTTCTAATCATGCTATGTCAAGAGAGCATAAAGTCGATTCTGATGATGCCCACTAGCGGAACTGGAGTTAGAACTCTTTTGTAAAGGGCGGCCTACTAGTGCTGCTGAAGAATTAGTCTATCCCTAATGATGATCATTTCAACCCTTCCACATACCTAATAGGCAATTCCTTAACCTATGGCCTGACTTGCCACATCCAAAGCATACATCACTACCTGCTCTGCACTCACTCTAATAATTCTTACCATAATTCATACAAACCAGATTGGTGCGACCATTGTTTATACTACTCTGGGACTTAGAGCTTGGCACCCTATCCCTTTTGTCCTGTCTGAACTTAGGCACCGATGCACTGGCTGAAAATAAGAATGGAGTTGAAAATTTTTGGTAGAACTAAGAACGATTTCCATCTTTAAACCTTTGTTATAAAAAGTTGAAGCTACCAATTCTGACCCCTTTATTCTCTCTTTTCTTCTCTTTGAGTTTCTCCTCCTTATTTTATTGTGCATGGACCATCAACCTAGAGTGATCTATCTCTATTATCAACATAGTTGTCTTGCACTCTTAACAACTTCCTCAAAAACTCACAACATAAACTTACTCATCTTGGACCTAGAATTAGCCACCATAGTCTGACCATACCTCACCAACTAATTGAATTTAAGTGAGTATTCTTTCCCACTCATGCTACCCTACTTTAAATTAATGAACTACAATACCTTAGCCTCTCTTAACTCAAGTTAAAAGAATCAGTCTAAGAAACTCATGGAAAACTCCTCACATTCAATATGTCTTGCCTCAACACCTATGTACTCTTTCCACTGCTTAAATAAACTATTAGTTACTCCTTGTAATTTGTAAGCAGCTAAATCAGCCCTCTCACTAGAAATAACACCTATAATATCTTTCACCTTCTGCACACAGTCCATAAACTCTTGTGGACCGTCCTAAGACTTAGATCCAGACAACACCGATAGATTCATTCGAGTAAAGTCTCGAATCCTAGCTCCAGTTATATTCATTATTGGGTTGGCTGGGATAATAGCCTACTGGTTATTCTAAGCAGCCATAGAATGGGCCAAAGCTATAAAAGTGACCCTGAATTTGGTGTGAGAAATATTTTCATTCAATGGATCTTCCTAAACAGGTGGTAGTGCAGGATGATCCCCGTTTCTTTTTTCGTTGTTTTTTCTAGGAGGCATTTTTTGTAAATAGATAAAGGAAGAGTTAGAATAGGAATTCAATAGAGCTCATGCTCTTTTATACGATATGAATACTGAAAGAAGGGAAACTTTACTAAAATATCTCGTAGCCTCTTGACCATAAGTATGGCACGCTTCAGACCCATGCATAAGACCATACTCAACGCAACTTTTAGACCCTTAGGACGCTTTAAAAGCTTAAGCTCTTATACCAATTTTTTTCACAACCTGAGGCTACCCCCTAGTTGTAAAATGGTGCTTAAGGCCACAAGTGACCCCAAGATAACCTATGATCCGGTACCTTCTGTGAGCACTGCATAAAGTAATAATAAGGTATCATATGTGAAAGTTAAACTGATTGAAATACTATGAAAATGGAATACTAATGCATCCCCCAACATGTTTAAACTAAAGATGAAATTGAAAACAACTTTGTCTATCTAAAAACCTTTAAAACATGAGGATTTGATGGGACAAACCCCCAACTAACTCCGACCATCTGAGATAAACTAAAATTCTTAAAGTAACTAGAAATATCCTATCCTCGATGGACGAGTACTCACCACTACTACTATTGAGAGGTACTGAGCTGACTAAGGGAGATCAGGGGACTGAGGTCTAATAATGAAAATTATGAGTGGTACGTGAGGTACGTAAGGTAGGGATAGCTAAATACTTTGAATACATTGGTACGTGAGGAAGGGACTGCAAAATACATATTGAGACTAAACATGGATTCATAAAGATGTAAAAAGAATGCAAGACTAAGTAAAAAGTGAATTGAGATAACCTATAAAACTAAACAATTGAATATAGATAAACCATACAATTGGCCATGCAAACCTGATCTGATATGGTCTGAATATTGTACCGAGTCTGTGGGATCTAACTGCAACTGACATGCCCTAATTTGAGCGATCGGGGTCCAACCTATAACCCTAGTTGGAAAGGTATTGGTACCTTTCCAAGCGTACCAACATATTATTGATGATGTGGAACCCACAATGATGATGTCCCAAGGACAAGGTGTTATCCCTCTACTAACGGGGGAATCCTCATAATCTATGGTGGCACCATAGGTCTAGAACTTAGAGACTACTACTAATGACTCATATCTAACTAATGGAGGAGTTGTCATCCGTGCATTCACTCGTTGCTAAGTTTTACTCCCAACTGAATGACGCATGTTATTATTTGTTTAGTATAATATGGTACTGTACTGATAAGTGCTCAGCATGAACATGGTAACCTAAATATGGTAATAAAATCATAATTTGACTGACTTGTTACTTAAAAATGGAAACATGTAAATACATATCGGTATCGGGTATTCACAACCATCTTGCACTGAATGATACTTTAAATATAATGACATTATTTAAAAACCTATAAGGAAATTCATGATTCAAAGATCAAAAACATAGTACATTTCACTAAACTAATGAAATCCATGAATTTGAATATAGGAATATGATAAACTTAGAATAAAAATATGTTTGCATGGTTCAATTAATGAATTGGTCAATTAACACGGTGTCAAATGAATATGATATGGGTGATTTAAAGTCAAAGCATGTTATAACATAATTCACATGCGAAAGCATATAAGCATGGCTTGAATTCAAAACTAGTAATAGAACATGGAGTAAATTCAAACTTAACATTTAAATTTCATAAAAAGGGGATAAAGAGTTCATAATTAAACAAAAAGTGATTTTTTGGGACACAATGGGTGGAAGGAATCCATTGATGAATACCCCACATATCTTAGTTGCTTGAGTTCTTGAAGAAGAAGGTTGGAATTGGGACGTTGAATGGTTGAATCCCTGGGAAGATACTTGAATTTATGTTCTTGGGAATGGGGATGAGTTTTACATTCTAAATGATGGGGAATGGGGAAATTAATACCCCTCTTGGTGTTTTTAATTCGTGAACTGAGCATTTGGGGATAGGGGAAAGAACTAAAATGCCCCCTTGAATGTTTGATAAGGCTACAGGAAAAACATAACCTCTGTGACACAGCGTGTATCATGGAAGCTAAACTCCATGGAATGTCATGTATGCAGAGGTCCTACCACTATGACACGCCCAAATCACAGAGGTATTCTTCCTTCGAGGTCCAAAAACACGTCGAACCTATGTCAAATATTTTAAAACTCTCCTGAATAACCCTTTTAACATCCCTAAATAGATTTTACCTAAAAGATATTAAAGTCTTAAACTCGAGGAGGCCAAAAATAAAATCTTCAAAATCTTGAGGTCTTAAAATGTCTTAAGACTTTTGTACTTAGTATGAATTAATGCCTTGTACCCTTTTAAACATGCGTCTAGTAGCGTAAACATATCTAGAATCGTATGGGGTATTACAACCATCCCTCATCATTTATGTCCGAGTTGTGATGAGGCTCATATCTAGAATCTTATGGGGTATTACAACCATCCCTAAGACATTGAAAGATTGTCACTTGTAACATAAAATGGCTGAGAAAGTTCCCTTGTAAGACTATGACTCACCCTATGAGTCATTGTCTCACCTAATAACTTATAGTGATTGGGCATACATAGGTCCTAAATTATTATCTTCTAGTTAGACTATGAGTCGCCAATAAGTCATCAGGAGACCTAATGACTCATTAGGTAGACTCGTAGGGTGACTAGTGCTCAAGTTGCTGAATGACATGCTACTCTATGAATAATAGAATAACTTGTAGTCACTACCAATAAGTTGTACCCTAACTCATAGAGTGCCCAACCACTGAAAGAAATTTAGTCTTTTCTTTTTTTTCTTTTTCCTAGTAATAACTAACTTTGGTCTTCCCTCAGGTACATTGGTACCTAAGAACAATTTTGTAAAGAGCGCTAAGCAAAACCCAAAGAAGAAGTCCTATCCGCCCACTCATCAACTTAGGGTTGAATCCACTAATAACAAGTCCCACAAATCTATGGGGGAATATTTCATCTCGAAACTGATGGAACTAAGGAGTAGCTTACCCCAGGTTAAGAAGGGTAAGGCTAATATAAAGAATCTGACCAGTCACCACCACCTGCTAGGACTCAAATAAAGAATTTGAGCTAGTCACTACCACACTCCCCTTTCCAATCTAAAGAAAGAGAGGATTCAAAGTAAGAGTCAGTCATTAAGGAGGTAGAAGAAAGAGAGAAAGATGTTACATTTGGTAACGGATCTAAAGAGGAAAGAGAGAGAGAAATATATTGTATTTGGTAGCAGATCTGACAATGAAGGTTCTCAGTCTTGTTTAAATAATAGTGAGGATAATAGAGAAGGGGGTCTAATGACAGCATTCTAGTAGATATTTCTCTTCCACCAATAGTCCATCCTAATCTACAAATTAAGCCTTCATTAGGGCATATATTAACTTATACGGGTACTAAGAGATGTAAGAATTATATAATTAGTAAAGTACCATCATCCCCACTACACAGAGGATGAAGAGAGGGTTCTACCTTGAGCCTAAGTTGAGCACAATAGGCATGTATGAGATTTTAAAGTTTGAGGCTTGATTTAAGAAGTATCACTTTGAATGGATGACAAGGGCCCCCAAAAAATACAGTTCGAAACTAGTCTAGGAGTTTTATCCAGCATAACAAATGGAGTTATGGTGGATGTACTCACATGGGATTCCATGGAAGGGAGGAGATACCCCCCATATTCATTAATGATTCAAGGTGTTTGGGTGAACATCTTTACTCAAACTATATCTAAGTTTCTACATAGAGTGGATTTATAGCTCCCCATAATACTAAAAAGATTGATCACTGCATTAAGGAAGTATGGCAGGTGAAGACAAAGCAGATTAGGTTATATGATAAATTTATACATTTTAGATGGATCACATGGATTATTACTATAGTGCAGGAGGAGGCACCTTAGGTTGTGGGGTCATCTACTCAAATTATGAAGGGTAGCAAAGTTTTGTAGCCGATGCTTCATAGACTTTGGTTTGACATTGGTTGATCCCAACCATGAAAGACAACGTAAAACGTCCCAATAGAGTCACATTGGTCGCCGGTATTATGGAGGTCTATGATATTAATGTAGCCAAGATCCATGCTAGGTAATTTGTGACCGAGCTGTGAGTACGAATACTAACTTGATTTTCCCATGCTTATTGACTAAGATATTCCTTGATAAGAGGGTGTCGGTAATCCCAGAGGTTGATCACTTATGATAGTCCATCAGACCACAAACTTTGGGCAAATACGGGATCATGCCAACCTTATCTCAAAAAGCTTAGGTCCACACTTCTTTAGGAATCCTTCTAGGATAGTGGGTATATATATATAGACACTTTGGATTTTGATGACCTTGGAGATACTCCCATGGAGTCTACTCGAACTGAGCCATAAGCCTCCACTGATGATGTAGGATCCTTACAATCCCTAACTCTTCCACCTTCAAGACCATCTATATCTCATCTACCCATAGGTGGCAATGCTTTGGTCCCATAAGAATTTCTCACTAGAGTGGTGAAGAGATTAGGCACCTTTAAGTAATGAGTGATTAATATGGAAAAGGAGGTACAACCTTGGGTAAATAAAAAGATTCGAAGTGAGATATGAGGTAAGTGGGCCTAGTTTGATAATTTTGAGTTGTGGATTATCTAGAATCTGGTGGCGTTCAGGCCCTATATCGGCAGGCATGCATGATGAGTTAGCTGTACTTTGAGCTACTATTAAGTAGTTGGTTGAGAGGTCATTATTGACATACCTTATTATTGAGGAGATCTCTATTGATGACCATGCTAACTATTTAGAGCATGAAAGGTAATGAAAGACTATTAATGATAAAAGTAGAGAGAGATAGAAGAAAAGAAGAAAGAGGAAAAGAGAGAAAGATGATGTATGAGTAGCGTAGGCAGATAGCCTACTGTACTAAGCCTTCAAGTTATTTCCTATATTTTTGCTTATTTTCACTATTAATCTCTTCCATAGCTTTCCCAAGTCATTTATGACTTGCTAGAGCTAACAGTTCAGTTATCCGACAGTTCATTTGGTTTTTAGAGCCAATTCCCTATTTAAAAATCTTTGTTGGTTCCAAATAGCCATCAAGCAAACACTTTAGTAAAATCATCTGGTATGCAAATTTTGACTACACTAGCAACTCTAAAATATTGATTTTAGGCTAGGTAGATCTTTGGTTTGAGTCTTGAGACACATGAGCTTATTTCAACAAATTGGTCAAAAAGTTGAGAGAATTAAATATGGGTATGGGACCCACATTATGTTGAAATAACCTTGAATAGAAATTTTGAGTATTCCATCGCATCCAAGAGATCAAATTTGGTATGGTTACTAAAACACACCAGGTGTTGGTCTCAGGAAAATTTTGAGTTCATAACTTACTGCCCTAACAATAACTCTCTATGTGAGTCGTAAGGAGTCATTACGAGATAGAACCCAGTCGTAACGTGCCCAGTGAGATTTTTCCAAGTCATTGTTTTGACTACGACTACCATGTTATAAGTTATAAGGACCTTAAACGACTCATATAGTTTTTTTGTCAGGAAACGGTGTGATGCCCAAAGTATTATAACTTAAGTATAGCTAGGATGTAATGAGTCGTATGGACTCGTTACAAGTTATAAGGTCCTTTTCGAAACTAAACTAGTGTTGGTGGTCTAAAATACTATCTAGACTATTATTGAGGAGAAATAAGTTGTAGGGTGACCGTATGAGTTATAAGGTAACTCGTAATGATTGGCGACTTATTTTCCAGCTTTTAATGAGGGTATTTTAGATATTTTCCTCTTATTCCAATAATAACCCACAACCTTTAAATATACTTGGGATTCGATTTTCATCCACAAAACACATCAAATACACGCTCTTTTCTCTCAAATCATCTCAAGCATTAACAATTATGATTTCCAAGAAATGGGTTAAGTAAAGCTTCAAGGGTTTAATTCTCTCCTTAATCTTGGGTATTTTAGGAATGTGACTCTACCCTTAAACTCTTTTTATCTAATACATAAATTTACATGTTTAACTATATGGATTTGAAATATGGGTTTTGATATGGTTGAGGTCTTTGACATGAATGGTTCTTCAATTAATTTCCCCTAGTTTACTATGCTTATTGATGCTTTATTAATAGTTTTGAACTTGTGGGGTGCATGGAATTGGTGAATAATCAAAGGGGTTAAGTTTTCCCCAATTGTTATGAATTTTTCTTTCACATATGGTTTTGGAAATTAGGTTCCCTCAACCTAAATGTGAAGTTGACAATGATGCATGGCTTTGTCACATGTTTTGACATGCTCACTTGAACTAATGCATTAGCATAAAAGGTTAATGAACCATGGTATGATTTTATTGAACTTTGGGGTATGTGGATTCCTCGTGTAAATGTTAATTGAATCTAAAGAGTCATGAATTCTACCGTGTGATGGTTAATAGATTATGGCATGATATAAAACTCACAAGTGGGGTTGCTATGACGATACCAATGGGATGCCTAAATGCATAATCAGTTCAATAAATTGGGATTGTGTGTTAAATATTTTAATTGGGCTAAAAAGCAGGTTGTGTAGTTGGGCCATTAAAGTGGATGTCCCAAGGGACCAATATTAAAAACCATGATAGCTGGCATAGGGGTCTAAATAATTGGGAGGTTTGAGTCCCCACATTATATAACTTGGTGCTTAAGTCACCTTTTATTTATGTTAGGAGGTTCAAGTCCCCTATTAGGCATATAATATATGATTATCCTCTAAATCATACGGATACATTCACTAGGGCCCTTCCAGTTAGAAGAGAGCTGGGACCATATTGCTCGTAGGTGTCTTCAATGAAGGTTATACCACACAATCTAGGTTAAGATTTTAAAAGTATATTTAAATCCTTGTTTCCTACCCGACATGTAATATATATATGTGTGTGTATCTATTGGAATTTGATGATGTACATGGGATTTGACTTCCTTTGAGTTATTACCTATGGAATTATTTATTCACTTATCCCTGAGTTACATGTTAGTGCTCCAATCACTAGTCGTCTCCAAACGATGTAGGCGCTAAAAATTCTTCTACCTTTTCTGCACAGCGATCATATGTTTGTGGATAGTTTGTGAGTTGACTTGAAGTGGTGAGCTCCCATCATTCGGAAGACTTCATTTTGTGTTTTGGTTTCTTATGTCTTAGACTTTGTTTCAGACTTGTTTTTTACTATCATCGGGGGCATATTTCAATATTTTATTAGTATTTGGTTTTTGTTAGAGGCTTTTTGGGTATGGTGGACTTGGGTGTTATGTTGGTAATTGGTATTGATTATCAGTATTAGTTGGTGGTTATTGATATAACTTATAATCTCTGAACTTATGATACTCTACAATGTTATATGTTCAAACTTCAATCCATATTAGTAAGTGATGTGTTCTGTTGACTAGAAAATGGGGGTGGTCTTTGGTCCTCGGCAGACTTGAGATACTTATCACGGCCGATCCCTGGGTCATGTCATGACAATATTGGTATCAGAGCCTAGGTTCATGGTCAATTGGGTGTCCACAAAGTCGTGTTAAGTAGAGTCTCTATTATCGGTATGTAGTATGCTACACCTATAAGGGAAAGGCTATGAAGAATTTAGGAATGTTTCTTTTTTTGTTGTCTTATTTTTGCGCTTTTGAGTCTAAGGTCTTGAATCTCTCTAATTCCTATTTGCTCACCTTTCAGATCATGCCTCCTAGAAAATTTGATATTTGTGGAAACTCTTTTGTTCCATTTGAGGATAATATGGATGAAGCTCATCCTACTTTTGGGGTCCAAACTCAATCTAAGGCCACTGCTTTTGATTGCCCCCATGGAGTACCACTAGTCTCTACTTATCCTACTCTAGAGGGTGAGACTCATGCTTAGTCGCCTCAGGGAGATATTACCAATGCTGAGTTTCATCGCTTCATTCATCTGTTGACCCAGTTAGTGAAATCTTAGTCATAATAGTTGAGTCCTACTGGTATTATTGTGAGTTCTTTTGGTGCTACTAGAGTCGGCTATTTTATCCGATTACACCCTCTGACTTTTACTTGTACTATAGTTGAGGAAGATCCTCAAGGGTTCATAGATGAATGGAAATGATTTTTTGAGTGATGCATGCTATTAATGTAGAGTGTGTGAAGTTCATCACTTTTTAATTAAAGGATATAGTGCATTAGTGGTATGAGGAATGGGATCAGTCTAGGGGCTATGATGTTGATTTAGCCTTATGGGATGATTTTTTGGGAGCCTTTCTTGATCGTTTCTTTCCTCGAGAATTTAGGGATGCATAAACTGAGAAGTTCATAAATTTGAAGCAAGGCAAGATGACTGTAAAGAAGTATGCCTTGAAATTCCATCAGTTCTCATGATATGCTCCTGAGTTAGTGTCAATCATTAGGGATAGAATAAGGAAATTTACTTCTGGGTTGTCCCTTGATTTGATTCTGTAGAGACCAAGGTTTCCTTATTGAATAAGGATATGGAAATCTCTAGACTTGTGGTGTATATGCAATAAGTCGAGGAAAAGAAAAGGAAAGCTCAGATGGGGAAAAGAATAATTAAGAGATTTAGACATTCAAAGCAGGGTGAAGGCCAGCAGCAGAGCAGTAAAGATGGTGGAAAATGGTCTCAGAAGAAGAATTTGAGAAGTCCTAACTCTTATTCAATGGCTAGTGCTCCATACCCAATATTGTTCGGTGATTGATATTTTTAGAGTGGTGTTGGTTCTAGGGAACAGGGTGCATAATCTTAGGCTAGCGTGGCCCAGTCAGCACTATTATATCCTCTATTTAGATTTTGTGGTCAGTTACACCATGGTCAATGTGAGAAATGGAGGAACAGGTGCTTTAGTTGTGGTCATACTAGTTATATACAGTGGGATTGTCCTTCAAAGGTTTCTTCTAAGGACAACAAGGTTCCTATTTCTACTTTATTTTCTCTTTTACCAAAGGGTGCCACTTCTGGCTTCAGCACTAGTCGGAATAATATCTATGCTCTCACTACCCTTTTGGAGTCTGAGGCATCTCCTGATGTCATCACTGGTATGTTGAAACTCTTCTCTCATGATGTGTATTACTTGCTTGATTTGGGGTCTACTCTTTTTTATGTGACCCCATTTATGGATATGCATTTTGGTTTTAGTCCCGAGTGTATTTCAGACCCCTTTTCTATTTCTACCTCAATGAGTAACTTGCTAGAAGAGTATATAGGGTTGTGTGGTATTTGTTTGATATAGGGAAACTTTGGTCGATTTGATTGAATTAGACATAGTTGATTTTGATATCATCTTGGGAATGGATTTGCTGCACTCGTGCTTTGCCTCTTTAGACTGTCAGACCCATAAGGTCATTTTCAAATTTTTGAATGAGCTAGTTATTAAGTAGGAAGGGAGTTCACTAGTTTCTAAGGAAAGGTTCATATTATATCTTAGAGCCTTGAAATTAATTTCCAAGGGGTGTCGTTATCATTTGGTTTCGGTTAAAAATTCTAACTCAGAAGGTCCTTCCTTACAGTTTGTACCCAATATTAGTGAATTTCCTAAGATCTTCCATGAAGATATTCCTAGTGTTCCTCCCGATAGGGAAATTTATTTTGGGATTGATCTTATTTTAAACACTTATCCTATATCTATCTCTCCCTATAGGATGGCTCCAGCTGAGTTGAAAGAACTGAAGGAGATATTTAAAGATCTCCCTAATAAAGGTTTCATTTGACCTAGTGTGTCTTTATGGGGTTCTCCTATTCTTTTCATACATAAGAAGGATGGTTTCCTTCGAATGTGCATTGATTACAACCAGTTGAATAAAGTGACTGTGAAGAATAAGTACTCTCTTCCTAGGATAGATGACTTGTTTGACCAGCTTCAAGGTGCTAAGTATTTTTCAAAGATTAATCTTTTTTCGGGCTACCATCAGCTAAAGATTAGGGAGGAGGATATCCTTAAGTCTGTCTTTCGTACCCGTTATGGTCATTTTGAGTTCTTGGTTATATCTTTTGTGTTAACCAACACCCCAGCATCATTTATGGATCTCATGAATTGGGTATTCCATCAATTTTTTGAATTTGTTCATCGTTATGTTTATTGATGATATTTTGGTTTTTTTAAAGAGTGAGGTGGATCATACAAATCACATTCGTATTGAGTTGCAAACCCTAAAGCATCAATATTTGTATGCTAAGTTTTTAAAGTGTGAATTTTGGAAGAACGTTGTTACTTTACTAGGTCATGTTTTATCTGGATAATAGTGGATCCACAGAAGGTAGTGGTGGTTAAGAGTGGCCTAGATCCATGACTCCAATTGATATTCAAAGCTTCTTGGGTTTTGCCAATTATTATAGAAGGTTTGTGGAGGGCTTCTCCTTTATGCGGCTCTATTGACTAAGTTGACCCAAAAAAAGGTGAAATTTCTATGGTCGGATACTTGTGAGGGGAGTTTTGAGAAGCTAAAAGATAGGCTGACTTCTGCTTTAATTTTGACTCTGCTCGAGGGTACTGATAGCTTTGTTATCTATTATGATGTGTCCCGAGTGGGATGGTTGTGTCTTGATGCAGTATGGTAAAGTTATGGCTTATGCTTCCTTATAGTTGAAAGTTCATGAGAAGAATTATCTGACTCATGATTTGGAATTATTAGTGGTGATATTTGCATTAAAGATTTGGAAACATTATTTGTATAGGATCCATGTTGATATTTCTTCTAATCATAAGAGCCTGCAATACATGTTCACTCAGAAGGAGCTAAATCTCTGGCAAAGTAGGTGGCTTGAGTTACTAAAGGACTATGAGATGAGTCTTCACTATTACCTAGGTAAAACTAACGAGGTTGTTGATGCTCTAGTAAGTTGTCCATAGGGAGCCTATCTTATGTGAATGAGGAGAAGTGGGATTTGGTGAAGGATTTTCACCATTTTGCTAATCTTGGAGTTTTTCTTTTAGATTCTGAGGATGGTAGTGTGTTGGTGCAAGAGGTAGAAAAATTATCTCTTATTGCTGAGGTGAAACACTCTGGGTTTGGACCCTTAGAAAATTTCTTGGATTTCTAGATTCTGGACATCACATAACTTGTGGGTACCAATCGTATAATGGGGTATGGTTTGTATATGCTTGGTCGTATGCTAAGCAGTATTGGTGGGTAAGTTGGATTGGTTTCTGGAAAGGGTACGACTTAGTTGGTACAAGTTGTACGGTTTGTGATGGGTCATATGGTTTGAGTTTTTTCTTTACCTAATCTAATACTTAGTAACTTAACTTGGATCTAAGTATGAGTGGCTCACCATGAGTCGTAAGTTAGGGTATGAGCCATACCATTGACTCGTATGGAAGACAGTATTCAAACTTCTTTTTATTCTATTCTTCCAGGGATACACTATAGGGGTACTGATCATATAGTATGGGTATGACTTGGTTTGGGTAACTGTATAGTGGACAGTGTTAGGTCCAAGGGGGAGACCTAGGGTATGAGTGGTGGGTACCACTCATATGGAAGGGTACGACTGGTATGGGGGAGTTGTACCATTTAATGGGAATTTTAAGAAGTTTAAGTTGGGGGTAATTTGGACATTTCCCCACTTAACCACTTAAGGCCCCATGACTTATATCATTATTGGGACATCATTTACCTTATTATTCTAATCTAAAACACTTGGAAAAACTCTCTAATTCTCTCTAAGGTTCTTGGGTAAAAGAAGGCTAGGCTTTTATTTGGAGGATCAATTGTGGGCTTGTACGAGTGATTTCTCTCCATTATCTTCATCATCTAAGGCATGTACTTCTCCCTCATTATTAATTCCATCTAAAGGTAGGTTTTATACAATGTTTTCATGGTATGATTATTGTATGGTTTTGGGGTTTTAAATTTATGTTGGGGATTTGGTATTAAATGCTTCATTATGGTTTTCCTATGTTTTAATTATGTATTTACATATTTTAATGGTGGTTTAGACAATTGGTTGCATGGGAATGGTAAATTGGTAATAGGAATTGGTTTTGGAAACACTATGCCCCCAATATGTTTGATAAAATGCCTATGATAGTGCTTTTACTATACTATTGGACTTTTAATAGAACTATTGCATGGTATGGTTTGGGAATGGAACCTTAAATGGCTTTAATGGTTTGGAATGGATAAATGGTAAGGTTTGATGGTCTTGGTTATGGTTAATTAACTTTTTTGTAGGATACAAGGAAATCCCCTAAGTAAACATGTTAATAAACAACTTGTGGGGTACGTGGGATTCCCCCAAGAAAACTTAATAATGGAACACTTGTAGGGTACACGGGATTCCCCCAAGTTAACTTGATAACATAATCTATGGGTACATAGGAATCCCTTTACATAAAAGGTTGGCTAAGGACATTGCTTGCAAGCTATAGTCGGTATCATGATACCACTACTCATAGCCTTGGTTATTAATAATGGCAAATGGTTTGGTAGGATTGTAATGATTTTAATTTGGCAATAATGGCGGGGTGTGATATTTAACCGTGAAGGTGTGAGTCCAATTGACGGACACTAGAAACTCATATTTGCCGATATAAGGGTTGGTCATATCAACTATATATGATACTATGAGGTACATGGAAATCCTCTAAGTACATTGTACATATGTATCATTGAGAGCGAAGGGTACTTGGAAATCCCCTACTCTTATGGTATCTCAGTTTATACGGCTACACGCATAGGGGCCCGTTCAGAAGGTTAAACTAGACCCATATAGCTCATGGGTAATTCTAGGACGGTTAAGCTACACATACCTAGGTTAATGTTTTTGAAGGCATGCTAAACCTGGCTCTCTTTCCTATCATAGTTATATATATGTATGGTTTGTACGTATATGGTTAGTTTACTTGGTTTTACTGGATGACATTATTTTATCCTTATTCTGAGTTCATGCTAATGTTCATCCACCAACCCATATTTGGGAGGTTGTATCCCCATGTGATGCAGGAATTGGCCATTCTACTCCTCCTACTTAGTGATTGAATTTAGGATCAGCTATTGGATTGAAGTGGTGAGCTTCCATATTTTGAAATGCTCTATTTCATACATGGATGTCTTTACATATTTTTGTGATTTTATGTATATTGGTTTTGTCTATGGTTGGGGGCATGTCCCAACCGAATATTGTTTTTCTTTTAGTTAGAGGCTTTGTATGACTACTATGGGTTGGAATGGGTGGTGTCGGTAGTGGTGTCAGCCTTAGTATAGGCATTGGTATTGGGGTTGATACCATTGGATTGAATTTATGATTTTTCCATCCTTTTATGTTATGTTATGGATAGAAACTTGGTTTTTATATTGGTTTGGTTATGGTTGTTGGTTGGTAATGGATGGTTGGACTTGTTTGGATTTGTCACGGTTATATACCTATCCAAGAGTCAGGAATTTGAATAAATATTATATTAATTATACATTTGGAATTCATCGGACTCAGGGTATGCATATTTAGAGGTTGGATTGGGTAATGGGGGTGATCCCTAATATTGGATGGACTTGGGATGCCCATTATGAAAAGGCCCTCGTTCGGTTCATGTCATGAGGTAAAGAAGAAGTTGGTATTGGACCCTATCTTGATACAAATCAAGAAGGATGTAGGTAGGCATAAAGTGATGGCTTTTGAGATTAGCGGTGATGGTATCTTGAGGTACCAAAAGAGACTGTGTGTTCCCGATGTAGATGGATTGTGAGGAAAAATTTTGGTTAAAACTCATGAGTCACATTATATGGTTCATCCTGGTTCAACAAAGATGTATCATAATCTTAAGGAGATATATTGGTGGAATAATATGAAGCGAGATATGGCTAATTTTTTATCTAAGTGCATGGTGTGTCAACAAGTTAAAGTGGAGCACTTGAGGCTCAGTAGATTGTTTCAAGAAATTGAGTTGCCTGTGTAGAAATGGTAAATAATTAATATAGATTTTCTTATCGGTCTTTCGCGATCTCAAAATCAATTTGATTCTATTTGGGTCATCGTGTGTAAGATGACTAAGTCCGCTCACTCTTACTGGTGAGAACTAATTATTTTGTTGAGGACTATGCAAAGTTGTTTATTCAAGAGATCGTGAAGTTGCATGGTGCACCTATTTCTATTATCTCTTATCAAAGTACTCATTTCTTATCATAGTTTTGGTGCTCATTTCAGAGAGGTTTGGGGACTAGGGTAAGCATTAATACTACTTTCCACCTGTAGACGGATAGGCAAGTGGAGAGAACCATTCAGACGTTGGAGACATGCTCAGATCTTGTGTGATTGACTTTGGTGGCAATTGGGTTGACCACTTGCCTCTCATAGAATTTTCCTACAACAACAGCTATCACACAAGCATTTGTATTGCTTCGTTTGAGGCTTTGTATGGTAGGAGGTGCCATTCTCCTATTGGAAGGTTTGAAGTTGGTGAGGCTGATTTATTTGGTCCTGATTTGGTTCACCAAGCCATGGAGAATGCGAAGGTGATTTGAAATAGGCTTAAGGCCACCCAAAGTTATCAAAAGTCCTATACGGATGTAAGACGAAGGAAATTAGAGTTTAATGTTGGTGACTAGGTGTTCTTAAAAATGTCTCCCATGGATTGAGTGATGCGGTTTGGGAAGAAGGGTAATCTCAGTCCCTATTATGTTGGTCCGTATTTGGTGTTGAGGAGGGTTGGTGATGTTTCATATGAATTGGAGTTGCATTCTAGCTTGGGCTCTATTCATTTGGTCATCCATGTCTCGATGTTGAGGAAGTGCATCGGTGATTCTTTGGAAGGTGTGGGCATTTTGACTTTCTTTTCTTATGAGGAAGTTTCGGTAGAGATCTTGGATCCATAATTCTGTTGGTTAGGATGAAGGACGTGGCTTCCTTAAAGGTTCTTTAGAGGAACCAAAAGTTTGAGGAAGCTAATTAGGAAAATGAGGAGGACATGAAGTCCAAGTACCATTCCTGTTCCCTCTTTCGAAAAATCAAGCTTAAGGTATGTGTCATCTTAACATCTTTGTTTTCTGGCTTTGTTAAAGGAAATTGTAGATTCCTTGACTTCTTTGTTTTCTGACTTTGTCAAAGGTAAGTGTGGGTGGGTTTCTATATTAAATTGTGCTAATGTATGCCTTGACCCATCATTTGAGGATCAATGATCCTAAGGGGGGAGATTGAAACACCCCAGGTGTTAGTCCCTGGAAAAATTCTGAGTTCTGAGCTTACTTACCTGACTATGAATCTCCTTGAGAGTCTTAGGGAGTCATTATAGGTCATAGGACTCAGTTGTAATGTGCCCAGTAAGATTTGTCTAAGTCACTATTTTGACTATGACTACCATGTTACGAGTCGTAAGGTCTCTAAACGACTCGTATAGTCCTTTCCATAAGCAAACCAGTGTGATGCCCAAAGTATTCTATCTTAAGTACGACTAGGATATAACAAGTCATATGGACTCGTTACAAATCATAATGTCCTATTCATAACCGGACCAATGTTGGTGGTATGGAATATTATCCAAACTACGACTAACAGGAAATGAGTCGTAGAGTGACCCTATGAGTCGTAAGGTCACCCGTAACGACTAGCGGCTTATTTTTCTAGCTTTTTAATGAAGGTATTTTAGACATTTCCCTTTTATTCCAATAATAACCCAAGACCTATAATCATACTTGGGACCCTATTTTCATCCATAATACACATCAAATACACACTCTTATCTCTCTAATCCCCTCAATTATCAATACTTAGGGTTTCCAAGAAGTGGGTCAAGTAGAGCTTCAAGTGTTGAATTCTTTCCATAATATTGGGTATTTCAGGCGTGTGACTCTACCCTTAAACTCATTTTATCTAATGCATGAATTTACATGGTTTATTATTTGTATTTGAAATAAGGGTTTTGATATGGTTGAGGACTTTAACATGAATGGTTCTTAAATTGATTTCCTATGGTTTAATATGAATTATTCATGCTTTGTTAATGGTTTTGAACTTATGGGGTACATGGGATTGGTGAATAATCAAAGGGGTTATGTTTTCCCCAATTGTGATGAATTTTTATTTGACATATGGTTTTGGAAATTGAGTTCCCTCAACCTAAATGTGAAATTGATAATGATACATGGCTTTACCACACTTTTGACTTGCTCACTTGAACTAATGAATTATCATAAAAAGGTTAATGAACCATGGTGTGATTTTATTGAACTTTGGGGTATGTGGATTCCCCGTGAGAATGTTAATTGAATCTAAGGGGTCATGAATTTCCCTAGTGTAATGGTTAATGGACTTTGGTGTGGCATGATAATGAACTTGCAAGTAGGGTTGGTATGACGTTACCATCGAGATGATAATGTGCTATAGAAATATGTCACTTTTGATGCCTAAAATAAGGAAAGAATGCTAGTGTTTGAGGTTATCTTGTTAGATATGTTCTATTTTTGGTATGTTTTGTAGGAAATCATGTTTTGGATAATAAATTCGTGAAAAAGGTGAAAAAAGTGATTTTGGCTATTTTTAGAGCAATAATGGATATTCAGGATGTTTTCTAGATTGTTCGTGATTAAAGCATGTTTGAGATTCAAAAAAGAGATAAAAAGATGAGTCCCCGCACTTACCAAGTAAGCATATGGTAATTTCAAAGCCAAAATCTAAAAAAGGTGACCAAAACCAATATTTTTGAACTAGACCTCCATGGCCTCAACATTCGGTGGGCTTCTCCCATCGGTAAATCTCATGCATGCAAAGGATGATAAAAGAAATACTAATATAGGGGAAGGGAATAGAAACCTAGTTATGCTAATGTTTTGAAACTACGAGTGGTGGACAATAGTAAGGAGGGAATATTGCCGAAATCTATCCAGATAATTAAAGGAGAGCCACATATTATGTGGAATTCATCAGAGATTAACAATTTAGTAATACAAGAAAACCTTCAATAAGCAGTAAATGGTAAGTTTGCTTACGTTTACCTAACATTAGCGAGTTGCGGAGAATTATACCCGGTCAGTATGGTATTAAGGGTGATTGTTATATAGGGGTGTTGGATTCAAGGCATATTCTTATTAGGTTAAGTGTTATGGAAGATTATGTAAACATTATATCTACTTCTACATATTATATAAAGGTTAAGTAGATGCAATGGAAAATGAGGACTCTTAAATGGGATCCTTGGTTTGAACCTAATGTGGAAACAATAGTAGGAATAGCGTGGATATCAATGCCTGATCTTCCACCTAATTTTTTTTGCAAAGGAAGCAATATTTTCAATTGCTTTAGCTGTTGGAAAACCTTTATCAATGGATATGGCAACAAATAATCAGACACGACTAAGCTATGCAAAAGTAAAGATAGAAGTGGATCTGGTTACTGTACTACCTCAAAGAGTGAAAATATATGAAGAGGATGGTGTAACAGGGATGAAGAAATCTAAATGGATAAATATTCAATATGATTACAAACCCAAATACTATAAAGCATTTTGTCTTTAGGGTCATGATGAGCAATCATGTTGGAATATTCATCCAGAGCTATATAAAAATCAGGAGAAGGAGCAAGTAGAAAATAGCCAAGTACAGTCCAATGGAGAGAAGATCATAAAGAATGAATAAAAGAAGGATGGTAGAAGTAAAATAAGCAAATTCACCAAATAGTGGTTAACAAGGAGGAATAAATACAAGAGGGACAAATATGGTCATATAGTAGTAGAAATAGAAGCAGACGGAGTTGTAGATGGTTCAGTTCCAACTACAAATGCTTTTGCAGCTCTTTCTCATGAACAACAGACAGAAGAAAATGATGACAAGGCTAATGAAAAAGAAGGAGAAAAAGTAGGTTAAAGCACTAAATATTGGGTCTTGAATAGTTTCCCTGGAACTATAAAAACAAAGAAAGGTAATACCAATCAACAAAATTATGAGGAAGAAAAAGAAGCAGGAGTACAGGCAGATTCTAAAGAACAAAAAAAGTGTGATACAATAGATAATTCTGAGCTAAAATAGGATGGAAGCAAGCTTACACAGTAGCTGCAAAGCAGTACTAATGAAAATATGTAGATAGTTATGTATGAGGAGAAAGAAGCACAGAATAGCTTGATAAAGAATATTTTACCATTAGCAATACAAGTGGACAATCAGGTGGAGTTTTACAATAAAGAGAAGTTATCTCTAGATGAAGAAGATTCAAGTAAAGAAATAGAAAGGATTGGAAGAAAAGGCAATCTATCTCCTAGGCAAATAGAGCAGCTGAGGATCAAACAGGGAATAAGAAAGAAGAAGGGAAAAGTGGTTAACAATTCAATAGTGCACAAAGAAAAACTGGCTAATAATTCAACAATGCAGACAAGAAGTTCCTTGGAGAATAAGTCTAAATAAATTCTCTATTATGGAATATTAGATCAGTGAATACTCAAAAGCGTTCACTAGACTTATAACAATGCAGAAAAGACATTATTTCTTATTCATTGGTTTGTTAGAACCATTTCAGGACAACACTACAATAGAAGCATATAAGAAGAGATTAGGAATGAGGATTGTAGTAGCCAATCATTCAGGAAATATATGGGTGTTTGTTGAGGATATTGTTAATGCACAGTTCTCAAGGATAAGGAGCAACAGTTGACTATTAAGCTAGTTAACCAGCAGATTCAGATGGTGGTTACATTAGTTTATGCTAAATGTTCACAACATGAAAGATTGGTTTTGTGGGAATCATTGGAAGAAATGGATCAAATAATGCAAAGTCCATGGCTGGTAGGGGGTGATTTTAATATAATAGTGAATGATGAAGAAAAGTTAAGTGGATTACAGTAACAGTGATAGAAACAGAGGATTTTAATCATTATATTAATCTGTGTAGTTTAGAAGACAAAAGGATTTAAGGGAAGTAGATTTACTTGGTGGAATGGAAGAACTGATGGGGACTATATGTTTAAAAGGCTGGATAGGGTTATGTGCAATGATAAAGTACATAACCTTTTTCCACTTTTAGAGATGGAGCATTTGGTGAGAAGTGGTTCTGATCACTGTCTTTTAATGATTCACTTCAGCGCTTCTAATAAGCATATTTACAAACCTTTTAGGTTTCTTAACATGTGGTTGAAAGAACAAGACCGTTTGGGGGTAATCAAGGAAAATTGGCATACTGAAGTGTTTGGGAACCCCTTTATCATGTTTCATCAAAAGATGAAGAAAGTGAAAGCAGCCTTAACAAAATGGAGTAAGGAGTATTATAGAAATATCTTTTAGGAGATTGCCACCATATAGGAAGTGATTAAAGTTAGGGAAAATAGTTTGAAGAGGTTCTAGATGGCAGTAACAGGGAAGCTTTTTTCAATGAGACAAAAAGCAGGAATAGAATGGTTCAAAGATGGGGAAAAAACATTAAATTCTTTCACGCCATAGTAAATGGTAGAATAAGTAGATTGAAGATTAATAGAATTCAATATGGGGAGGTGGACTGGATAGAGGATTAAGAGAGAATTACAAAAGTGGCAGTCCAGTTTTTTCAGAAGCAATTTTCTAAAGAAGAGGAAAACACTGACTTTGATATGTTAAATGAATTGCTCATAGTAGTTTCAAATCAACAGAATAAGGAATTGCATAGAATTTCTGATATGACAAAAGTTAAATAGACAGTAATGGGGCTGAATAGGACTAGTGTAAGAGGTCCAGATGGTATGACAGGTGCATTCTTTCAGGATGCATGGGAAATTATAAGTCAAGATATTTTCAATATAGTTGTAGCTTTCTTTTGTGTGTATAAGTTGCCTAAATTTATTACTCATACAAATTTTGTACTTTTACTTAAAAGGTTAGTGCTCAACATATTTTCAAATATAAGAACTATTTCTATTAGTAATTTCATGAATAAGATATTTTCAAGAATTCTACATGAGAGGATCAAGTCAGTGTTACCAGATATAATTTCTGACGAACAAGCAGGTTTTGTGCAGAGCAAGAGTATAGCAGAAAATATATTGATGGTGCAAGAAATAATAGCAGAGATTAGAAAAAGAGGTAAAATCCCAAATTTGGTGATTAATTTGGACATGATGAAGACATATGACAGAGTTGATTGGTTGTTTCTCACCAAAGTTATAAGAAAAGTGGGGTTTGGGAGAGAATAATAGACATGGTTTACAGGCTAGTAGGAAATAATTGGTATTCCATTTTATTAAATGGACAACCAAAAGGTTTCTTCAGGTCTACTAAAGGATTGAAACAAGGGGATCCCTTGTCACCGTTTTATTATTACAGCTAAGGTTATTTCCAGAACTTTGAAATCTTTGATGTAATCAAATAAACTCAAGATGTTTGGATTACAAAAAGGTAGTCCAAAGGTAAATCACTTTGCATTTACAGATGATATGATAATCTTATACAAAGCAGAAGTTAACATAATGCAGCTGGTGACTAAAACTTTGGAGTGATATGAAAGAACATCTGGACTGAAGGTTAATAAAGAAAAAAGTTCCATATACCTTCATAAAGGAGTTTCTCAAGGGGTTGTGACAATGGATGAGGTAGTTACTGGAATTCTTTGAAAGGATTTTCCTTTCACTTATCTGGGGTGTCCTATCTTTCATATAAGGAAAAATAAAGAATATTATCAATCAATGATAAGCAGAATTAGTGGAAAATTGCAAGGATAGAAATTTAAGGTACTGTCTTTTGGAGGAAGGGTTGTTCTTATAAAGAATGTTTTACAAAGCATACCTATTCATTGTTTATTTGTGATGAACCCTCCTCGGAATGTGATAACTACAATTCAAAGAATATTTGCATAACTTTTTAGAATAGTCATATTGGAGGTAAAAATAGGCACTGGGTGAAATAGAATAAGCTATGTTTGCCAAAAGATGAAGGTGGGTTGGGTTTTAGAAAGATTCAGGATGTCTCTATGGCATTGTTCTGCAAACTATAGTGGAATTTTAGAACCAAGGATACAATCTGGAGTAGATATATGCAGAACAAATACTGTAAGAGATTACATCCTAATAAAGTGGTATGGAAAACAGGAGCAGGCTCATGGGTATGGAAGAAAATCCTTCAAGCAAGGGACCTGGTAGAGCATCAAATATATTAGAGGATTAGAAAAGGTAATTCTAATATTTGGTTAGATAATTGTATCAAGGAAGGGGATTTGTATAATATGTTGGAAAGTATAGGAGAGGGTGAAAAGGAGTATAAGCAAGTGTAGGATCTAATTAATAAGGGACAATGGAAGATGCATGCTATTACTCAATTATTTCAAACTAAGGTGGTAGACCATATTATTCAGAATATCAGAATACCCACCCAAACTGAGGAGAAGAACATTCCTATATGGAAACTTGAGCCAGCAGGTAACTTTACAGTAAGCTCAGCATGGAATTACATAAGATAGAGGGAGGAAGTAAATGGATTATATAAGAATATATGGGTCAAAGGCTTACCTTTCAAAATGTCCTTTCTAATGTGGATGATACAGAGGAGAGAAAAGATTGTAGGGGAGAAAAACATAAGAAAATGGGATATAGAGGGCCCTACAAGATGTTGGTGTTGCACTATTCAGGATTAAGAAACACTTTCACATGTGTTTCTCAGATCTATTACTGCTAATAGGACTTGGTCCTATTTTTCCTCTTTTGCAGTATTACTTTGAATGGACAAAGTCTAAGGGAGTTAATCCTAAATTAGTGGATTACAATTGATCATGGAAAAGCCAAAGCATACTATCAAGCTATTCCTAGTATGATACTATAGGATTTATGGAAAAGAAGGAACAGGTCAAAACATAAAGGGAAATACTTATCTACTCATAAAATAATTTCCAATATCACTAAAAGTATTGGATTATTACTTGTTGTAAGGAACCCCAAACAAGTATTCCCTTCTAAGTGGCCAGATATTCAAAGAGAATTGGAAAGAATAAGAATATAGATTAAGTTCACAAAGGTGGAGTGGAAATTCCCAGACAAATAATGGATAAAGTATAACACAGATGGAGCTTATAAGGGCAACCCAGAGATTAGTTCATGGGCATACTATTTAAGGGATGAAATGAGAGATCTAATACAAGTAGAAAGATCAATAATGGAGGATACAACTAACAGTGAAGATGAGGCACAAGCTATTCTTAGGGCAGCAATTTATTGTAGTCCTACAAACCTTAATAATATCATCATTCAAATAGATTCGATGGTTTTGTTAAAAGTATTGACTAATGAGTGGCAATGCCCATGGAGTTAGTTAGATATTAAATAGAACATTATCATATTATTGCAATAAAAGGAGGTTAAATTCATGCATATAATGAGGGAAGGCAATCACCTAGTAGACTACTATGCAAATCTTGCAATAGATAGAGGAAACCTCAAAGTTACTTTATTTGAACAGCTAAATAGCAAAGCAAGGACAATCTTAAATAGTGACAAGATGCAATGTCCTTTTATTCGAGTTACAACGAGAAAAGAAAGTTAGGAGAGATTAGGGATAAAGGTGATACCATCTATAAGAAAGCATCTAAGTCAATTTTTACATTTAATCAAGCCATAAAAAAGAAGAAAGTTCTGCCTAATCTGTACAAATTCGACCTACAAAATGGATTCTTAACAGTAATGAAGGATCAATGGTTTTTTATGTAATGAGTACATTTGGGAGTCAACTTCAGGTACAAGTGTTTGTGGGTCCGATCATCCATTTATCTACCTCCCTTCTACACCTACAAGGCAGATACATGGTCAACACAGAAGAAAAAGGATAAAAAGAGCAAGCATAAGTTTTTAGTACTTACTTGGACATATAAGCTGAACCAGGGATTTAGATCCATCGAATCATCAACAAAAATCTCCATAAATCCCATCCATAAGAGAATTTTGTTGATGTGTCATCAAAGTTGCTCCGTTAAATAAAGAAATAATGAAAATAAGCTAAAAATTGAAAATCCAAAGCAGCTGAAAGGGAGTTACTTATTTTTGATAGATGAGAATCAAGATGCAGCAAAGTGTAAAAGGAAAACAATTGATAATCCAAAGCAAAAGCTTCAGAAATTAATGATTCAGAAGAGGAGCAGCCATCAAATTTAACCTAAAGATAAGAGCAAAAGGTAGAAATAGAAAGAAACAGCTTTAGGAAACCTTAGTATTTATATTTATATGTCTGAAGAATCGGGTTTGGGCCACATCAAGGGATCCGGTGAAATTTCTTTAATTTGGATTGGGTTGGCCCAATATATGTAATATTATTTAATTTTTTATTGATCAATAAAATCCCTATTAATTCATAAAAAAAAGCAAACATATGGTCGCAAGTAGGACCTACGAACCGCATGTAGTCAAAGAAAGTACCAGAAGTCAAAAATGCCGAGAGATAAACTTGCAGGATTTTTGCTCCAAGTAACTGCGGTTTGTACCTGTGACCAGTGTCAGGACCGCAGGTACTACCTGTGCCCTGTTCCAGACTGCAAGTATAGACCATATGTGGCCACCGACCCAGTTTTCTCATATTTTATTTTGACTTTGATTTTAGGGTTTCCTCTTGTACTATAAATACCCTTTATATACTTTTTAGTTAGAGTTATGTACTTTTGATACTCACAAATATATTTTGATTCCAAGATCCATCTTTGATCTTGGGAGTTTTGTGTATTGACTTTGGTTCATTAATTTATTTATGGTTATGGGTTTTATTACTTCTTATCATTGTTATTTCTTCTATGCTTTCAAATGTGAATGTTATTGTTTTCTTCACAATCATGAACGGCTAAAACCCATAGCTAGGGTTGTGGAAACCCTGGCGGATTGATAAAGTAGGGGAAATTCTTTCGTTATTCTACACCGATGCCCATGCATGTATTACTTTATCTTCATTATGATATATTTTTAATAGGTGGACACATTAGGATCTCGCCTAGATATTGATGCTTACTCCAAAAGAGGAGCAGTGCCTAGGATAGGATAAAGACAACATTAATTGTGAGTTTAACTGTCGATCCATGCTTCTAGGTTTTATCTTAGTAAGATGGTTAGGTTTCATCTAATAAATAGAGAATAAAAAGGTAATAGCTAGCTGGGATCAAGATAAAGGTTAGTAAGGTAACATCCTGAGACTCAAATAATAAAGGGTGAAATCCTTCTACTTATTCAAAAAAATGAAGAAGGTACATAACTTATCGATTCTGCATACAAATTATCGGATTGTTTCAATAAATCATGATATGCCTACAGACTTAAGAAACATAGGGTAACAAAATCATAATGTTCACCTTAATTGATTACAACCAAAGTTAATACAGTTACTTGCTTGAGATTACTACACAAAACCCCTATTTATTTTTCTTATTCTATTTGCTAACTATAACGGCTTAAGATATACAAAGCCAAGTGTTCCCTTAGGGTTCGACCCCAACCTATGTTGGCTTACTATATTTTAACAGCGACCATATCATCATCTAATAGGAGGTGTTGTTTGGATATAATAAAAATTTTGGAGTCGTTATCAGAGAACACGGTGTTTATTTGTGATTTGACGTTATTGAAATTTTTGGTTTTTTATTTTCTGTTCTTAGTTTGGGAATACAATGGTGTATTCCTAGAACACAGAGTAGAGGCAATCCCTTAATCCACTGAATCCAAATCCAAATAGGATCCTATAAACACCTGGTAGGATGTCTGAGCATAAAAAAATGAACCTCCTAAAGAGGTTCATGATGGTGTACCTCTCTCTCCTTCCAAAGAAGTACAGGATATTATTGATTATCATACTGGTAAGATATTAGCTCATGATAAAGCTGAGAGGAGTGTAATAAAAAAATATTAGTGGGTAGTTAATGATATGATCCAAATGGGCAACATAGCTTTTGATGCCATCGTTCGAGGCCAACACATAAAGAATCAAGATATGTTCACCTTGAGGACATAAGAACATACATAGAGGACCTGTTTTGATCACTTAATGGATCAATTCCACATATGGAAGGTTTCTTAGGGCTTGGAATGCATTTTGGAAAAGCCTTGGCACAAGGAATAAAAAGCCCTTGAGGGTTATTTTTGAAATAGCCATTTTTGGTCTATTTTTGTAATAGGCTAGTTTTGCAAAGGCAACTAACATAAATAGGTGCCTTAGACATTTCATTAGTTTATTTTTTTGAAGCTTATTCACATGATTTATTCATGAACTCCATTTGGGAGTGTTTTGAGGGCTCGAAAAGTCGATGTTGAACTTTGCTCAGAAATAATGATTGTAAGGTGGATCTAATCCCCTTTGCAGTTTTCGTAAGAAATCGGTGTTTGATTCTATTATTTTTAGGGGTCTTTGAGTTTTGATACACTCATTGGTTCTTACTTCTTTGTAGTTTCTTATGTCAATTTATCTATCTTTACTTACTTGCTTCTTGCAATTTTAGCTTCGTTAGGTATTTTCTATCTTTCATAGATTAATCTGTATTATTTGGTATTAGAGCTGAGCTTGATTTTGTTCCTACAAATTCAATCTTGGGTTTGATATCTTGAAAATCACACAAAAAAAGAAGTGTTAAAACCAAAAACCCCACAAAAAGATTATTCCTATTTTTTCCCTTGGTTGAGACTTTGGTCTTTGAATTTTTGTGTATTTTGTGTGTTTTGTGTGTTTGTAGTGTTATATCCTTGTTCCCTAATACTAATAGAGTCTAGATATTGAATTTGAGCTTATTCCGGGTTGATTTGAACCATCCACCATTATTGATCTTGAAGTTGAAGAAACTTGAAAGGTAGATCTCTAAATTGGAATGGTTTTTGTTGAGATTTTGGGTTGAACGTGTGTTTATTGTGTTTGGAAGATCAACGTGAGCTTGAATCTTAAAATTTCATTCAAATTCGTGGTCATTGGCTTAGGTTACATTTTTGAAAGTTTTTGGTGTTCTTCATGCTCTTCATATGTTATTGAAGAAGAACATTCAAAAAGTGGTTGTTTGATCCAAAAAGAAGGAGAAAGAGGGTATGGTACTTGTTTGTCTCTAAAGAATATTCCAAGCATGTTCCAAGTCTTCCAAAGGAAGAAAGAATCAATAGGCATCTAAAGGGAATATTCTCAGAGAAGAACATAAAAAAAAGTACAAAGAGGGGACCATAAGAAAATTCAAACTCTCTTGAGTTTGAAAAAACAATTGAAAAGCTCCAATTCTTTTATTTTCCATTCAAAAAGCATCTATCACTCCTCCAAGTTGAATAAGTTGATTGAATTCAAATTGGAAACAAGCAATCTCCCAAAATTTCAACAACATTCAACGTCCAATCTGAGGCAGCCACGTCATCAACCTTAAAAAATTACCTTAAGCTCAAATTTAGGTTCTAAGTTTCTATTCATTGATTCTTTGGTTTCTTTTCTTGATTCTATTGCTAACTAACAACTATTAATCACCTAGTTAGTTGTAAATTAGTTGTTGAATCCATTTTCTTTCATGTCTTGTTTCTTTGTGTGCTTTTCTCATTTTGATTCATTTTAACTTCTTTGTATCAATTTTTTAAGTAGATTTTGTTTTATTTGAGTTGATCAAATAAGAATCAACTCCAACTACAAAGTAGAGATTTACACCTTATTATCCATCAGAGTATAAGAAACTTTCAACATTCGTCGCTCCAATTGTGAGGATCACAAAGGTGACTTCATACGAGTTTTGTTGAGGTGCTCTACTACTAATCTTTTTTGTTCATTTTGTAGGTACAAGGCAATATAAGGGGAACATGTCTTCAATAGCCTCAGATAATTATGGCTACAACATGAAAGGCTATGATTATAGTAAAGAATGTTATGACTACGACGATGATGGAGATTATAGGGGCTACGAATATAGACATGATTTAGACATGGACAAGAATGAGGGTTACTATTTTGAAGGAGAAAGTGAGATGAATGAGGTTCCTAGTTCTTATAGTAGTACAGGGTTGATAAAGATCCTTGTGATGGTTCTTATGATAAAGATAGGCATGTAAGGAGTACTACACTTCCCACTCCGATCATCAAAGCAATGTAAGATATAGCTCATTTACTTACAAATATTATGAGAATCATGGTGAGAGTGCACATATGGAATATGAAGATTCATATTCCTCACCTTGTAGTACTTATTATCAAATTCGAAGTGGTGTGAATAGTTATACTAGTTATAGTGGAGGTTATCCCATGAGAAGAAGAGAGTATGCATCTCAAAATTCTAAGGGTACTACATCTTATTCTTATTATTCTAGTGCTCGAACATCTGGAAGCTAGAACCAAGGTAGATATAGAGGGTATAGTAGGAGTCAAGATCATCCTACTCTTCCCATCCTTATAAGAGAGCCGGGTCCCAAAGACTATCTTAATTGGAAATAGAAGTGTGAAAGAATCTTCATGGATTATGATATGAGTGAAGTTGAAGAACTACGTATGCCCTTAAACATATTCAAGGTTCGATAATATAATGGTGGGAATCCGTAAGGAAGTCTGGCTGAACATAGAGTGCCTTGAAAGAACTCATGAGGGGTACTCATGTGCCCCTGGGGTATACTAAGCTTTACAATGTTGATCCAAGAAGAAATGTTCACTCTGAAAAGGTAAGCATTTATGGGGTTCTGGGATGCCTCCTTATGCTAGATGATTGGCTCTTTAGAAACTACATCGTTCCACTCATAGTTGACCATCTAGGGATATATCGAGAGCCTATATGAGTTCCATACTTCTGGGGTAGGTATAAGGTCTCTGAGAGAGTGAAATCTTTCTTCACACGATTTGGGTACTATAAGGAGGTGTGGTGCAATATCTTCCCCTTGGAACATAGATATCTATGCTTAGGTGCTAATTAATTTCCACAACGTAATGTTCCAAAGGTACAAAATTGGCCTAAGATTGTAAAAGACCAATAGGGAAATCATCTTTTTCCATCCATTCTTCCCAAATCTCAAAGAGATGTGACAACTTACTCCAAGCCAAATAAAAATTAGAGACAAAAGAATGAGAGGAGTAAGGGTGTGAAAGGTGACAACCTAAGAGTGAAAAAAGGAGAGGTTGTGAAGAGCAAAGTGAGGGAGTTGACACCAAACCGAGATAACATTGTTTGTCCTTCTATTTCTAAGGATATTTATGTAGGTACCAACATGGAAAGTGGAGGAGAACAAGTGCCAAAAGAGAAGATTCCCTTTGAAGATTACACAAGGGTAATCTTAGAATATTCTAAGGCTTGTGGATGACCTTCACACCAACTTAAAGAAGAATGTGCTCAAGAACTTCAAGGTAAATTAGCTAAGTTTTACACTTTTGTGTATTTCAATGGTGATTGTGTGGCTAGTATCCCCTTGAGTGTGAGAGGTAGCTTACCTACATATGAGTCTATTAATTTTTTACCTCTTGTTGATTATGTACATGTTGTGAGAATGGATACACTAGTTTATCCTATTGATGACCGAATTGACTTTTCTTGTAAGATCAATTTATGTTAACCTAGTGTTAAAGCCAGTGTGAGTGTGGATACACTAGTTGATTCTATTGATGACTGAATTGACTTTTTTTGTTAGATCAATTTGTGTCCACACAGTGTTGAAGCTATTGTGTTGAATGATAGTATATTATCTTGTGGAAATTATGTTTATCGACTCATGAGAGAAACTAGTCCACCACTTGAGGACGTGTGTGTTATAATTAATGATCCTTAAGTAAGTGTTGAACTTGAAAGTGTTGGTCAATAAGATAGGAGTAACCCCTTGAGCATGTTTTCTAAAGAAGATCCTATGGATTTCCTTTCTCATAGGGATGATTATGTGTTTGAAACTTTTTTGGAACTTAATGATTTCGTTTTAGAGAGTGAACTTGCATGTTCTAAATCTTTCCCCCGGATAGATCCTTCTCTATTTAGGTATAAAATCTTGTTCAAAGATGGTAAAATCACTACTAATAAACCTAGTGGTTATAATGATGTTGAAGGTATATCTTGTCTTGAAGGCTATAACCTATATGCTAACCCATTATGGTATAATAACATTCCTCCTAAAGATGGAAATCTCTTCTTGGAAGATAAGAATACTCTTAAGGAAAAGGAATGTGAGGTCTTGGAAAGGAATAATCAATTGGGTGACGATAATTTTGATTTGCTTGAATCCTTAAGAAACCCAATAAGTGATAGTTCCTGAAAATTGATTATAGTTATGATCCTTTGTATGACACCCTACCCAAGTTTAATAACTATGAGGATGAATTGTTTCTTCTTGTGAAGACTTAAATAATAATCCCTTGGACTTTGGTGGTAGTATGTGTCTACTTGATGGTACTTCTATAGAAAGAGGAAGTATCCATTATTTGGAAATTACTTCCTCTTCTACTTTGTTTGACCTTATTGTTGAGAGTACTCATGGTGATGATTTTGAAACTAGTCATGAGTACATACATGAGGACACCTTAGTTGAAGTTGACTTGAGTGGTACCTTTCTCTACTCTCTATTTGTTTTTGATGATGTGTATGCTATTATAGAGAGTATGTCTGTTGGATTGGGTGAGCCCTATGGGGAAAAAGATTTTGTTGTCTACACTCATGTCGATGGCCATTCTTTTTATTTGACCCTGGTGCCAACTGTGGATATGACTATGTTGGCACACCCAACTTGTTGCTTGGTCTACATGACAAGCAAAGTTTGAATAAGGATGTTGGTATCCTCCCCTATTATGAAAAGTCTTTCTTGGGGATTCACAATTCATTTAAGGGACTAACATTGTTCAAGGGAAAGAACTCCAACCAAGATGAAGGGTCTTTAAAGAAGGGGATCCATAAAAAGCTCTAAGAAAGTTCACCATTATGTGTTTCCATCCTTGACCAAGGTTTTATCACTCATAGGTCAAGAAGAGAGTTTTATCTTGAAACTATTTTGGATAAACTCCATTTGTGTGATACCCTTCTTCAATATTTTTGTAGAGATGATGACCTCCTTCTCAAAGGTCGTATCATTCTTGAAAACCCGATAGCAAAAGTATCCTTGTCTTCTCAGGGTAATTCTTCTAAATACTCATCCTTTCTTGACACAATTGTGCTTAAGTTGAGTGAATCCCAACTTGTGGATGCCAAGTTGTATATTTGTTTTAAAGGAAGAATTTGTCTGTGCTTAAATATTTTGGTTTTGTCCTTGTGTACATTTTTTCTAAGTCTTTTGAGCCAAATGGAATTCTTATAGATAATAGAACCTTGGATGAAGTCTGTACACTTGATTCCTTCCTATACTACTTCTTTCCTTATGATGACATCCATGATAGTTTTGGATTTGCCTTATGTGGAGGTAGGATATTTTTTGGTTGGTCCGCTTGTTTGAGTTACATTACTATATGATTTTCAAGGACTTTAATTTCAATTATGGCACCAAATTTTAATTGTGGCACCACTCTTGATATGGTCTTTTAAAGAGATGATGAAGTAATTGTGTCTTTTGGCTCCTAAGGTAAGGTAATCTTACCTTGTGTATCTAGTGATTCCATTATGATCATTGTGGTTTCCTTACCTCTTGGTGATTTCCATAGCCAACTCTTTTGTGCATTCTTTAATAGAGTGCTAATGTTTAACACAAAGGATCCTCGACTATATTTAAGGTATGTGCAACCTTGGCATGATAAAATGAATTTTTATGCTAATGCTAATCCTCATGCCATGAGAAATTTGTGTTCACTTGTCCTTTCTTTTATTTTGCAAGGTATGGATTTGAGGTCGAATCCTTTTCAAGAAGTGGAGGATGATATGATCCAAATAGGCAACATAGCTTTTGATACTATCATTTGAGGCTAACACATGTAGAATCAAGTCGTGGTCACCTTGAGGAAACAAGAACATACATGGAGGACTCGTTTCGATCACTCAATAGAGCAATTCCATGTATGGAAGGTTTCTTGGATCTTGGAATGCATTTTGGAAAAGCCTTGGCACAAGGAATAAAGAGCCCTTGTGGGTTATTTTCGAAATAGCCACTTGTGGGCTATTTTTGTAATAGGCTAGTTTTGCGAAGGCAACTAATATAAATAGGTGCCTTAGATATTTTATTAGTTAGTTTTTTGAAGATTATTCACATATGTATTCATGAACTTCATTTGGGTGCATTTTGAGGGCTTGGAAAGTCGATATTGAACTTTCCTTAGAAATGACAGTTATAAGGCAGATCTAATTCCTTTTGAGGTCACCGTAAGAAATTGGTGTTCGATTCTACAAGTTTTAGGGGTCTTTTAGTTTGACACAGTCGTTGGTTCTAACTTCTTTGTAGTTTCTTATGTCAATTTATCTATCTTTACTTACTTTCATTTTGTGGTTTTAGCTTTCTTAGGTAGTTTTCTATCTTTTATAGCTTAATCCGTATCAGCTAAGGAGGCAGAGCTAGCTGAGCTGAGACAAGTGTCAGATCGCTGAGTAGCACTCGATGGAAACCAGAATAGAGCTAGACGTTTTTGTGTTCAAGTAATCCTAGCATATCAGTATAAGCAACCATATATAGATGACGAAGAATATTTGGGATATGTTGAGCCTGAAGAGACTGGAGTCATAGTTCCTCCTATTTTAGCCCCAGTCATCAAGTTTGATATTACGAGTGCAATGATCCAACTCTTAAATTTGTAGGGTGTGTTTGCAGATCTACCTATAAATGATGCAAATTTGCACCTTGCCAATTTCCTTGCAATTTATAGCTCGTATACAAATCCAGGGGTGAATCAGGAAACACTTAGACTGAGGGTTTTCCCCATTTCACTTACAAGAGAAGCATCTTTATGGTTAGGGGAACTGCCAAGAGGCTCATCACTGCCTAGAACGAGTATAGGTTCTTTCCTCCATATAAGATGTTATATCTTAAGAATGAGATTTATAACTTTAGGCAGCTGCAATCTGAGTCTATATACGAGGCTTGGTAAGGTTCAAGAAGAAGCTGAGTATGGTGCCCATTCATTGGTTGTAGGGGACGAGCTTATTAGAGATATTCTACAAAGTCATGGAAAACACCACATCTAGAGGAGCTATTATGAGACTACACTGGGAGGCAGCTTCGAAGATGTTAGATCAAATCTCGCTCACTAACCGAGGGTGGCAAACTTGGGAGGCTGAGAGAGGATTTGGCACTTATGTTATTGGTGCCTCCTGCAACCAAAAAGTAACTGATGACATTGTAGTGCAAGAAATTATGTTGCTAAGGACTGATCTTGGGGGTACTAGCAAAGTAGTTTGCAGCAGCGACTTCCAAGAAAGTGAATGCAGTAGCAGCATAGGGTTCAGCTTCCAAAGCATACGAGTCAGAATTGGACGAGGAAGCAAATTATCTAGATTGTAAGATGGAGGGTTTTTGAGCCCAAGGGCGAGGGAACTAAGGTTTGAAACTATTATGACAGATATAGAGACTATAGCAAAGAATAAGATGGTGACTGCAGAAAGAAGGATGACTATAGAGAGAAGAGAGATAGATATGTTCTACTTGGAAGATGAGATACAGAATCCAAAAAAGAAGATATACTGGCTAAGCTGGTGAATGGTCAAGAAAATCAAGAGATCAGCCTTAAAGTGATTAAGGGAGACATTTTAGGATTGACCTAGAAGGTCGAGTCACATGCCAATGCTATCAAAGAGTTATATCACCAGTTTGGGCAGATGTCAAAAACTTTAAACCAGAGGCAGTCGGGTACCATTTTGAGCAACGTAATGCAAAATCCTAAATAAAATGGTCACGTGCTTGCTATTACCACAAGGAGTAGTATTACTACTATAGATCCCCCAAGACCTGTTGCAGAAGCTATTGATGATGAGACATCTTTTGTTGAGTCTGAGAAATTAACAAGAGAAAATGGCAAAGCTGCTGAAGATAAAGGTAAGAGTCCAGTCGCTGAGGCCAGAAATCAAACCGATCCCGAGACCTCCACCACCTTATTCTTAAAGATTGAGGTAGAAGAAATAGGAAGGTAAGTTCAAGAAATTCACTAACATGCTGAAAGAATTAAGCTTGAACATACCTCTCCTAGAGGCATTGAAGCAGATGCTGGGATATGCTAGGTTCATGAAATAGTTGGTCACAAGAAAGAAAGAAGGGACATTTGAAGATGTTGATTGTATGCACCACTGCAGTGCAGTCATGACTAGGTCTTTGGCGCAAAAAAAGGTGATCCCGATACATCCACTATACCATGTACTATTAGGTCATCCTGATTTTCCAGAACCATTCTGTGATTTAGGTTCCAACATTAATTTGATGTCATTGGATGTATTCAAGCAATTAGATTTGAACCGACTTCAATGCGGCTATTGATGGCTGATTGTATAGTGAAAAAGCCTGTGGGAATCATTTTTGAAGTGATTATGAGGATAGATAACTTCATCTTTTTGGCTAACTTTGTCATCCTGGACTATGAGGTTGACACCGTGATGCCCATTATATTGGGAAGACCGTTTATGGCCAAAGATAGAGCTATTGTTGACATGGCAAAAGATAAGATAAAATTCAGAGTCAATAGTGAGGAGGTTACATTCAATATTCGAAATTCAATGAAGTATCCAATCAACATTAGGGTAGTATTGGTGATTGATTATATTGATGACCCTGGAGGATATTCCTATCGGTATCTTGATGAATTCAGAGTAGTCAAGCTACCTGCATCGTGTCACGACGTTAAATTAAGTGTTGCATGGGAGGCAACCCAAAGGCTTGTTGGTGAACTCTGTGTAACCAACTTAGCCATGTTGTGCCGCAATATTAAATCAAGAGCTAAGTGGGAGGCAACCCACTATTTTAGTGTTCACGTTTTTGTTGTTGTTTTTTTATAGGTTTTTAGCATTTGAACCTTACTAGGAATATGATAAAAATTGATACATTCATCGATTTCCAAGTAAGGTAACTGTGTGATCAACCCACAATGGTCACGAGTCCCACACGGTAAGTTAAGTAATAAGTTGAAAAGTTGAAATTTTGAGGATGAAAAATGATAAGTTATGGACTTTGGAATCTAATTTTACATTTGGGACTTAAAACTTAGGTTGTGGGAGCATAAGTATCTGGAAAAATATCAGAACACTAAGTCCGTGCTGCAAATAAACAGGCCAAAATTTTTGGTCCAGCACCTGCTGGGGACCGCTGGTGGTGGCCGCAGGTATAAGCCGTGAATAGGTCAATTTTTTGGCCCACTTTTATATTAAAATTTTGGGCCCACCAAAATTTAATTATGACCTAAAATAGCCCCCTACCTTATTAAAACATTCCTACCCTCATTCTAACTCATTCAAATCCTCAAAACTTCACTTTTCTATTTGAATTCAAACTCCCTGTAAAAATATAAACTAACCCCACACTTAAGTAAAGGCTATATTGATGATTATTTGAGATATCAACTTGTCCCAACACGCTAAAAATAAGTTTCAACTTTGGTTTTACATGAGTTATTCGCTATTCACTTCCGATTTTTCATAAAAGAGCTAACTTTCTCGGCTCATAATGGTTATATATTGGTTTATCTATAATTTAAACAACTTTATATGTGTATTCCATTGCAAAATATATATAATATATCATACGTGTATGTTGGAGTCTTGAAGTAGCCTAAAATCATAATCTAGGGACTTATTTTGAAGAAAAACCTAAAGTTAGGTCCCAACCGAAAAGTGAACTTAAATTAATAAAGCAATACTGATAGTTGAACATATTTTTTTTTAAATCCATGATTCCTTATTGGTGTATTCAAATTCTTGAGGGATCACCATTCCCTCATATTTTCCAAGTTTCATCTTAGAAAATTTGAATCTTCTGTCCCTCTATCGCTCATTGCATATAGAACAAAGCTGGTACAGAGATTCAAATTTTCTAAGTGGAAACATAAAATGAAGGAGTGGAGGTGTCGTGCTATGACGTTAAAATATGTGCTCGATGGGAGGCAACCCATATTGCCACAAAAAGTGGCACATATCCTTTTATTTATGCATATCAGAGTAGATTTTTTTTTTGCATTTGTTTGAGTATGATCCATGAAAAAGTGATTGTTAGGAGAAATTTTGATTGAAATAGAAAATAAGAGTTGGGAAAGTGGCCTATTGGACTAAACAACTAAGTGCATAGGCCTACATTTTGGCCTCAGTTACCGCGATCGTGGTCCGTGTCAACGTGATCGCAGAGGCCGTTAGTCTGTAATCGTAGAATGATGATTTTGATCATGGTCATACCTATTTAAATGACCATCGAACAGTCATTTTTCCCATGCATTCATTCTCAAAATTCTCTCAAAACTTTCCTATGTGTTGTCATTGTGTAGTGTATCCAAGACTTCATCTCAACTCTTTTGCATTATCTATTTGGCATGCAATCCCAAACCCTTTTTATTTTATTGTCATTGCAGATCTGGGACATGTAGAACGAAAACTGGCAACAAATTCATTTTTACAATGCCAAAACTGTGCTTATTTGTATTTATTATTGTGGTCAGCAGTTGTAGGATGTTTACACATCATTTGTGGAAGTCTTTAGTACCCATATTTATTATTTGGGGAAGTCTTGAGTACCCATATTTTAGCCTAACATAGTTGAAATAGACATGTATATTATGTCTTCATTCAATGCCCAAAAAAATTCAAGGTGAAATCCTTCAAGTTCGGGGAGGAGGCTAAAATCACGCAAGTTAGGCTCACTTTATATTATCATGATGATTATGTGCATAGTTTGAAGAGAAAGGTGGTGTTAAAAGCACGTATCTTGAGCGGGGGCAAAACTATTGACGGTGGTCTCAGGTATCTCAATTGTGTTTCTAACGACTGCGATCACTAAAGTGCAATCGCGATCAATGCTCCATGGTTGCTATACCTGAGGACTGTTGTGTACAAAAATCCAAATTTCTACACACCTATTTTTCAACCCTGAACCTTTTATAGCATTTCCACACGTGCTTCTCTTACTAATCTAACATAAGTTTTGCTTTGTAAATATTAAAAATAGTATGAAGTATGTTCCATACAGGTACTCAGCTACAAAATAGGAGACTCAGACGATACCAGACCCATGTTCCCGGAGAGACACAACTAGTGTTACAATGACCTCCCAAGGTCCATGTTATTCGTAAAAAGGAGTATCTCTATAGATGGAGTCCTAGAGAAGTTCCCAGAATTCTTTGACAGACTTGCTTCTATCAGGGAACATACTTCAGGGCTGCCCCATAGGCTAGGAGAATCCTCCACTACTCGTCATTCATATATGGCTCTTTTTCCGACTATGAAATATATTAGGAGGAGCTGAAAAAGCAAGGTGCCAAGGTTGCCAAATTAGATAGAGCATATTCAGCTTTGGCAATATCACACAAGAACCTCTAGGAGTTACAGGAAAAGATATTGAAGAGGGAAAAGAAGAGAGTAAAATTCTTCACCAAGATATGGAGAGGGGTAAAGGGCATCTTCAAGGTGCTCAAACCTAAAAAACATCTACCTTCATCGAGTGGCGAGAGTGATGATAGAGCCCCTGCTGAGAGGTCAGGTGCTGATGACGGTGGAGATATTGTAGGGTATACAAAAGATGATAAAGTTGATTCAGGGAGCATCCTTTTCTCATATCTTGTTGATTAGTAGTGGGGAATCTACTATCTTTACAGTTGGGGGTGTCTACCCCTATATCTATAGTGTTTGGAAGTTCTTGATATTATTTTGAGCATTCTAGAAGATGCCTTAATTTTGTTTTCGGATGACATTGTGGAATTTATTTGTTTTGTTTTTGAGATGCTTTATCTAGGCACTCTGATGTTGCCTACGTTTTATGGATTATCATGCTTAGTTTTTAGGCACCACATTTGGTCCAGGCTGATACTCTCTCTTGTGTCATATTCCATCCGCATTCCATAGTCCCATTATGTTTCCATCTACCTTACTAATACCTGAAATCATGCTAATCACATCGGTTAGCTCAATTACATAGAAGTAGAGTAAAAACATAAGAAACTAGACACTTTGTTCTCCAAACTTAGCTAAAATATGGGTAATTTATGGTACTTAGACGTATAAATACACCCAAGATCACCACCCCACACTTAAAGCTTTGTTCGTCCTCAAACAACTTATACATTTATGCATACTACACAAGTCTTAACACCTACGAAGGAAAAACAAGATGCTCAAATAGGCCCACACAATAATTATAAACAGGAAGTAAATCCATGGATATTACTAGAGACAACCTACCCTCAAGAATACACTCATTAAGTTGGCAAATTCATGCATACCATTTAAGCAAAGAAATCATATAAATTACCCAACCTTTATCAACCATGTGCCCTCACAACAAGAAAATTACCCATAATCACTCACAATTATGTAATTTCTAACAAAATGGGTAAAAGAATCAAGTTGAGCTCGCTCTCACAAAGAATTCTCAAATTACAACTGATTCCATATACTTGCCCTTAGTGTAATGCTCCACTAATATCAGAATGCTAACATTAGGATCAAATAGGTCTTTTACGGGTTATAATGGAGGCTAAAGGATAGGTAGGAACTATTTTGGCCAGAAGTAGTGACTATCTTCCCTAAGCGCTTTAATACACTACATTATGCAACTAGGACCAATTTCTAACAACCAATTTACACCACTTTAATCTATCCAATCTTTTGTTTTCACCCCATCCCATTAAACTCAATTAATAACATTGTGGTGGGATTATACAACCATTTCAAAAAAAAAAATTTACACCCATTTCACGTTACGCACCCCTATGATAGCCACCCTCAACTTAAGTGATTTGTTTAAGTTAAGGTACACAATGCCCAAGAAGGACCAGGGCCAAAACAGGTTCATTATGACTTATCCGGAATAAAATTTGGAACTTTTTCAACAATTTTTGCAACTCCCAACCAAATCAATTGCACCCACCAATAACTAGACAATGGGGCATCAATTTCACCTTTTTCCTCTTATTGTCAAACTCCTAACTCAAATTTATTTTACATTGAAGTCCTTAGAAGCTTATTGACTAAATTATGTTCTATTAAAGAACGGGTTAGGCTATAATGTCATGTGATCCACAAGAATAGTTACATGTAAGTAAATGACTCATTTTATCTTAAAACGATCGTCATACATCCTTCATCGAGAAAAGCACCTAATTATGACTAAATCAAATAAACATCTAACAAGAAACAAAATAAACAAAATAACTATTCCTATCAAAGAAGTATACTAAGAAGAAGGTACTATTTTTTTATAAAGCAAGTCGCAAAGTAACCAGCCCCCCCAAACTTAAGCTAAGCACTGTCCCTAGTGAAAATAATAAGATAAAGAACCTAGCTATTAGTACTCCTCATCTACATTAGGCGCCATGCCACCTGCATTCAGATCATCATTGGAGCCATTTTTCCTTAAAGATAGAAGTTTGAGGAAAGAAGGGGAAAGTTCTTAAGATTGTTAAGCAAAGGATAACCTTGAAGAACAAGGAGAATGTTAAGAGCACAATCTTGTATGGATTAGGGGTGAATTTTGGCATTTAGGGCATGGATTCTATTTAAAGGATGAAATCCGAGTTGGGTTGACCTAATGAAAAGTCAGATATTATACTAAAATTGGAGTGATGTGCGGTGCACAAGTTTAAGTGTACGTCGCATTGGGCATCGCACATGTAAAACAGTGAGCCTATGTAGTATGGTTGGCGTCGCATATGTTATCGTACAAAGATAAGTATGCAACGCACAAGCAATCGCCAACATTAAGGTATACGTCGTCTAAGGTATCGCACAAGTTAGGTAAGGGGCCACATAAGCAGTCGCACAAGTAAAATAGTGAGAGTGTGCGATTGGGTATGCGACTCACAAGAAATTACCAAAATTAAGGTGTGCGCGGCATAAGGTGTCGCACAAGTTAGGTTAGGCGCCGCACAAGGTAACGCGTATGTGAGGCAGTAAGCTTAGGCTATGTCTTAGGCGACGCCTTTGCCACGGCCTATGTAAACTTGGGTGTCATACACCCTATAGTACACTTAAACTTGGATGCCATACACCCCATTCTCCATATGAGGCATAATTTAAGTCACAACTCTCATACGAATTATGAATCGAGCCTTAACATATTGACCACTCTAACTTACCTGCAATGTTCCCATTACTCCTAAACTTACCACCTTTAATATAGCTCACTTTCAAATCGCATTTGGTACCAATCACCTTCTTAGTACTTCATCCATCTACACTTAATCAAAAAAACTAAAAATCATTAGAAGGATGGGTTGCCTCCCACCACGCGTCGTATTTTTTGTCGTGGCTCGACTCTTATTTTTGTATTTTTATTTAACATGATAAAATGAAAATAAAATCATGGGCTGCCTCCCATGCAGCACCTGATTTAATATCGCAGCACGACTCGATTATCTTGACTGCTCAGACTTCATCAAGATACATCAATGATACCATTTGTAACTCATTTGTTAAATCAAAAAATGTTTTATTCCAAGTCCGACCACTTTGAAGTCACTCACATCCTTGCTTGCAAGTTTAACCAAACCAGTTGTGGTCTCCACAGCAGACCTATCCTTAACTGGTACATCTCGCTCATCTTCGTAGAATACATCGACAATTGAGAAGACACTCATCTCCCTTTGCTGTTTCATGGACTGACATACTTCAAAACTAACTTCTTTCTCATTGAGCCTAAATTTTAGCTCATTCAGAGACATGTCAACTAACACTCTCCCAGTTGCTAAGAACGGCCTACCCAAAATTATGGGTACTTCAAAGACCACTTTACAATCAAGAATTACAAAGTCGGTAGGAAATATAAAATCGGTCACATTTACAAGTACATTATGTAGAATCCCAACTGGCCTTTTCAGTGATCTATCCTCTATTACAAGTTGCATATTTATAGGTATGGGGTCTCCCAAACCTAACTTCTTATAAATAGCTAGCAGAATCAGATTGCTAGATCACATAAGGCCTTAGCAAAATTTAGAGACCCAAAAGTACAAGGGATGGTGAATGCTCCAGGGTCTGCCTTCTTCTACACCAGTGACCTTATAGAAATAGCCCTATAATGATGGAGATTATCCACTAGTTCATAGCTTACCGTTCTTCTCTTCATCACAAGGTCTTTCATAAATTTAGCATATCCTGGCATTTGCTCAAGTGCTTCAACTAAAGGCATGTTCATTGTCGATTGCTTCAATATAGCCATGAATTTATTAAACTTGCAATTATTTGTTTGCTTCTTTAATCATTGTGGAAATGGGGTGGCGTCCTTGGGATTTCAACTGGAGCAACTTTTACCTCTTTTCTTATGCCTTGCTCCACATCACTAACATCCTTTGGCTAAGGTGGTTATTCCACTTCTACACTCTTCTTTTTTTAGCATTCTTACTCCACAGGCACCACTGAAGATTCATCAACCATCTCCAAATCCATGTCAACCGTATCAGTATAAGAAGATGCTCCCAATCCTAGACTAGATAAAATATTACCACTCCTAGAGGTAATAGTCATACACGATACATCAGTCCTCGAATTCTGAACTGTATCACTTGGTAGAGTCCCATTATTTCTTTGGATGAATATTGTGGATAATTGTCTCATTTGCTCCTCCAGTTATTTAATAGCAGTTGAGTGTGAATTTACTAGTTGACTCATGGAAAATATGTCACTCTTCATCGTAGTCACCCCAGAATTGGTCGCCTCAACTCCCTTTAATAGTTTCTTCATCATGACCTCCATAGACATTTTGCCTGAACTGGTAGCAGTATTATCACGGCTTCCAGGAGGTACATACAGTCCACTACTGTTACTTTTATTCTAGCAATCTCCTTGATCATTCCAACTTTGGTTTCTTTGACTAGCGGTCCGAAAAACCCTTGGTTATTCAAGTAGTTAGCTTTTTCCTCGGTGTTTGATTCACCTACCTAATTGTGGGACCCCACAGCTTTTACCTTTTCTATATTCCTTGATAACAAATATTTTGTGAGCAGATCCATCTAGGTTTTCATATGAGTCATATGTTGATCATGCTCTTCTTCTCTCCTACGCTACTCTGTTGATATTACACTAGACCCACTATTGGTTGCTACCACAAAATCTCTAGTATGCCAATCTCTACTTTTCTTAGTCATTCTTTCTAACATGTCCGCAGCCTCAGTAAAGGTGAGCTCCATAAAAGCTCATCCAGCAGCATTATCCACTGTTGGCTTTGTAAGTGAGTTCAAAGCTCTGTAGAATGTTTCCATTAAGTTTTCATCAGTCATCTTATGGTTTGGGAATTGAGTCAACTTCTTTTTAAACCTCGCCCAAGTCTCATGCTTCATTAGCCAATTGCCTAAAGTTGTTGATCTCATCCCTTAACTGTAACATTCTGGAGGGTGGAAAGAACTTTTCTAGGAAAGCTCCTTTCAATTGCCTCCAGTTTGTTATAGAATCAGGAGTCAGCTCATTTAACCATATAGTTACCTCTCCAGACAGAGACACTGGGAATAAACTCAAACAAATAGCATTTTTTTCCTACTCCAGGATTATCAAACAACTTACAAATATTGATGAAATTCACCAAATATAGATTTTGATCATCATCAAGCAATCCACCAAAGAGTCCTTTCAAATTCAGTAGCTGGATCATAGTATTGGTGATGTTAAATTTCACCCCAGGAGCTAGTGGTGGTGGAATGATTACCCCTATATCTCAAGATCCATCTAAATCATCCTCATCATTGTCAATATCAATCTGCACAGCTTGGTGGTCGAGTCTTCCTCTGAATGGATGATTTTGATTTATAGGTGCAACTACTCCTGCTGCAAGCCTCCTATTAGCTGAGTCAATTAGATCATCATCACCCAGGTTGTCTTCATCTAGATTAGGTACCCGACGTGGGTTATCTGGATTCTATTAATTTAATTGAGTATTAGCCAAAGCGTCTAATCTTTCAGCTTCCTGTTGGTTAGCCATTCTTTCAATGAGATAAGGTTCAAATTTGAAGGGTAATAATGGTTCTCTTAAACTTTTGGTTCATGGCATAAAGAACAATGAGCCTATAAAGAACAAAAACAACAAATAAACGTAAAATAAGGAAACTTAGCTAACAGCCAATCAACACACATAAACTCAATCAACAATCGTATTCCCCAGCAACGGTGCCAAAATTTGATACGTCCAAAATACAACTCTCTTACAAGAGTGTAAGCGATCATTGTCAAATATATATCCCAACTAGTTTGGGGCCGAATTCCATAGGGAATATGGTGCTAATTAAGTTGTATACAAATTAGTTGACTTTTAATCATTTATTTCTATAGAACAAAAACGAGGAATTTGATTCAGTTCAGAAATTAATGCTTTCAGTTTAACAAGATGAGATATGTGTAGTAGTATTCGAATTCAGAGAAACAGAAAGCTAGGGTTATGTCCACCTTGTAGTTTTCAATACTTTTTAACTATGGGCTTAATGAATTCATACATGTATCATGCTTACAGAGAAACATATTGTATTTAATAACATAATCCTAGTGTTTCTCAACCATCAAGGACTAATTCACTTAAGTTCTCTCGAATCAAAAGTGTTTATAGAAACAATAAGAAAATTTCCAAGTAATTAATCCTGTTAAGGCATTAACGTATGAAATAGGGGTTGGAAATCCTATTTTATTGTCACTACTCTCTTTTTCGAACCTCAACCTTTCTATTGAACAAGTTGAGCTTTAAGGTACATCCTCTATGTTTATAACCACGAGAATTCAAGATAAACGAAGAGAGTATGATATAAGCAGATCGATACATGATGAATTCAAAAACTCAAAGTAATAGATTGTATCTTACAAGGCTTCCATAACCCTAACTAATAAACTTAGCTACTCATGAATAAAATGGAAATCACAATAGAAATATTCATCATACCAAAAAGTGAACCCAATTTTTGGTGGAGAAAAAGAAGTTGTGTTTCTCCCTTAGTGCTAAGCCATCACTCTCAGTGCAAAAATAATACCGAATAATGAATAATACGTGATTTTTCAGAATCAAGTAGTTCTAATAACTTTTCCCTCATAATTTCCTTCTAAGTCCCTAGACCAACTCTAAATGACAAATTAGTCTTGGACATAGTTTTTAAGCACCACATTTGGTCCAGACTGATACTCTCTCTTGTGTCATATTCCATCCGCATTCCATAGTCCCATTATGTCTCCGTCTACCTCATTAATACCTGAAATCATGCTAATCACATCGGTTAGCTCAATTACATAGAAGTAGAGTAAGAATATAAGAAACTAGGCACTTTGTTCTCCAAACTTAGCTAAAATATGGGTAATTTATGGTACTTAGGCGTGTAAATACACCAAAGATAACCACCCCACACTTAAAGCTTTGTTCGTCCTCAAACAACTTATACATTTTTGCATACTACACAAGTCTTAACACCCACGAAGGAAAAATAAGATGCTCAAATAGGCTCACACAATAATTATGAAAAAGAAGTAAATTCATGGGTCATTACTAAAGACAACCTACCCTCAAGAATAGAGTCATTAAGTTGGTAAATTCATGCATACCGTTTAAGCAAAGAAATCATATAAATTATCCAACCTTCATCAACCATGTGCCCTCACAACAATAAAGTTACCCATAATCACTCACAATCATGCAATTTCTAACAAAATGGGTACAAGAATCAAGTTGCACTCGCTCTCACAAAGAATTCTCAAAAAACAACTGATTCCATATGGTTGCCCTTATTGTAATGCTCCATTAATATCAGAATGCTAAGATTAGGATCAAATAGGTCTTTTACGGGTTATAATGGAGGCTAAAGGATAGGTAGGAACTATTTTGGCAAGAAGTAGTGACTATCTTCCCTAAGCGCTTTAATACACTACATTATGCAACTAAGACCAATTTCTAACAACTAATTTACACCACTTTCATCTATCTAATCTTTTGTTTTCACCCCATCCCATTAAACTCAATTACTAACAATGCTCTTGGAGTATGCAACCTTTTCAAAAAAAAAATCACCTATTTCACGTTACGCACTCCGATGATAGCCACCATCAACTTAAGCGATTTTCTTTAGTTGAGGTGCACAATGCCCAAGAAAGACCAGGGCCAAAATAGTTCATTATAACATATTCGGAATAAAATTTGGAACTTTTTTAACAATTTTTTCTACTCCCAACCACATCAATTGCACACGCCAATAACTAGAATTTGGGGCATCAATTTCACCTTTTTTTCTCTTATTATCAAACTCTTAACTCAAATTGATTTTACATTAAAGTTCTTAGGAGCTTTTTGATCAAATTACGGTCTATTAAAGAATGGGTTAGGCTACATATGAGGCTAACAAAAGAACAAGCTAAAGGGTCAGTGGGGCTAGCTAAGATAATGTGCAAAGGTAGGTCAAAAGAAGGCATAAACAATGGCTGTCAAAGAAAAGCCTAAATCATCTCTTAAACTCACAATCTTTATTTTGCTTTGCACACACACCAGGCAAGATCTAGCATCAGTTGCACTAAGGAATATATAACAAATCTTACACACTCATAGCATATGGTCAACTCAATTAGGAGCATTATAGATTCTTGACCCAATAATTAAATGAATTCAAATAAAATCAACAATCACAACAAGAGTCATAACTAGAGCCTAGGTGTTTCAAACGTAATGATCCATCACATACTTATGTTATAATGTCATGTGATCCACAAGAACAGTTACATGCAAGTAAATGACTAATTTTATCTTAAGACGATCGTCATACATCCATCATCGAGAAAAGCACCTAATTATGACTAAATCAAACAAACATCTAATAAGAAACAAAATAAACAAAATAACTATTCCTATTACAGAAGTATACTAAGAAGAAGGTACTATTTTTTTACAAAGCATGTAGCAAAGTAACAAACTACCCCACACTTAAGCTAAGCACTGTCACCAGTGAAAATAACAAGATAAAGAACCTAGCTATTAGTACTCCTCATCCACATTAGGAGTCATGCCACCTGCATTGAGATTATCATCGAAGCCATTTTTCCTTAAAGATAGAAGTTTGAGAAAAGAAGGGGAAAGTTCTTAAGATTGTTAAGCAAAGAATAACCTTGAAGGACAAGAAAAATATTGAGAGCACAATCTTGTATGGCTTAGGGGTGAATTTTGAAGTGATGTGCGGTGCATAAGTTATTGCACAAGTTTAAGTATGCATCGCATTAGGCATCGCACACGTGAAACAGTGAGCCTATGCAGTATGGTTGGCACCACATATCTCATCGTACAAAGATAAGTATGTGACGCACAAGAAATCGCCAACATTAAGGTGTACGCGGCCTAAGGTATCGCATAAGTTTGGTTAGGTGCCACATAGGCAGTCGCACAAGTGAAATAGTGAGAGTGTGCGGTTGGGTATGCGACGCACAAGCAATTGCCAAAATTAAGGTGCGTGCAGCATAAGGTGTCGCATAAATTAGGTTAGGCGCCGCACAAGGTAACACGTAAGTGAGGCAGTAAGCTTAGGCTATTTCTTAGGCGACGCCTTTTCCATGGCCTATGTTAAATTGGGTGTCATACAGCCTATCGTACACTTAAACTTGGACGCCATGCACCCCATTTTCCATATAAGGCATAATTTGAGTTACAACTCTCACACGAATCATGAATCGAGCCTTAACATATTGACCACTCCAACTAACCTATAATGTTCCCGCTACTCCTAAACTTACCACCTTTAATATGGCTCACTTTTAAATCGCATTTGGTACCAATCACCTCCTTAGTACTTTATGCACCTACACTTAATCAAAAAAATCTAAAAATCATTAAAAGAATAGGTTGCCTCCCACCACGCATCATAGTTCTGGTCGTGGCTCGACTCTTATTTTTATAATTTTATTTAACATGATAAAATAAAAATAAAATCATGGGTTGCCTCTCATGCAGCGCCTGATTTAATATCGCGACATAACTCGATTATCTTAACTACTCAAACTTCGTCAAGATACATCATTGATACCATTTGTACCTCATATGTTGGATCAAAAAATGCGTTATTCCAAGTCCAGCCACTTTGAAGTCACTCATATCCTTGCTTGTCAGTTAAACCAAACCAATTGTGGTCTCCAAAGCAGACCTATCCTTAACTGGTACATCTCGCTCATCTTCGTAGGATACATCAACAATCGAGAAGACACTTATCTCCCTTTGCTATTTCATGGACTGACATACTTCAAAACTAAGACTGACATACTTCAAAACTAACTTCTTTCTCATTGAGCCTAAATTTTAGCTTATTCAGATCCATGTCAACTAACACTCTCCCAGTTGCTAAGAACAGCCTACCTAAAATAATAGGTACTTCAAAGACCACTTCGCAATCAAGAATTACAAAGTCGGTAGGAAATATAAAATCGGCCACCTTTACAAGTACATCATGTAGAATCCCAACTAGCCTTTTCACTGATCTATCCACCATTACAAGTTGCATGTTTATGGGTGTAGGGTCTCCCAAACCTAAATTTTTATGAACAACTAGCGGCATCAGATTCATGCTAGCTCCTAGATCACTTAAGTTCTTAGCAAAATCCAGAGACCCAATCGTACAAGGGATGGTGAATGCTCCTGGGTCTGCCTTCTTCTACACAAGAGATCTTGTAGAAATAGCACTATAATGATGGACATTATCCACTGGTTCGTCGCTTACCGCTTTTTTCTTCATCACAAGATCTTTCATCAATTTAGCATATCCTGGCATCTGCTCAAGTACTTTAACTAAAGGCATGTTTATTTTCGATTTCTTCAATATAGCCATGAATTTTTTAAACTTGTCATCATCTTCTTGCTTCTTTAATCATTGTGGAAATGGGGTGGTGGCCTTGGGATATCAACTAGAGCAACTTTTACCTCTATTCTTATGCCTTGCTCCACATCACTAACATGTTTTTGGTAAGGTGGTTGTTCCACTTCCGCACTCGTCTTTTTTGAACATTCTTACTTTATAGGCACCACTAAAGATTCATCAACCATCTCCTAATCTATTTCAACCACATCAGTATGAGAGGATTCTCCCAATCTTGGACTAGATAACATCTTACTGCTCCTAGTGGTAATAGCCATACACGATCCATCAGTCCTCAGATTCTGAATTGTATCACTTGGTAGAGTCCCATTCTGTCTTTGGTTGAATGTTGTGGATAATTGGCTCATCTGCTGCTCCAGTTATTTAATAGCAGTTGAGTGGAAATTTACTAGTTGACTTATGTAAAATATGTCACTCTTCATCGTAGTCACCCCAGAATTGGTCGCCTCAACTCCCTTTAATAGTTTCTTCATCATAACCTCCATAGATATTTTTCCTGAAGTGGTGGTAGCATTATCACGGTTTCCAGGAGGTATATACAGTCCACTACTATTACTTTTTTTCTTCCAATCTCCTTGATCATTCCAACCTTGGTTTCTTTGACCACCGGTCCGAAAACCCCATTGGTTATGCAAGTAGTTATCTTCTTCCTTGGTGTTTGATTCAGCTCCCTTATTGTGGGACCCCATAGCTTTTACCTTTTCTATATTCCCTGATAACAAATATTTTATGAGCAGATCTATCTAGGTTTTTATGTGAGCCATATCCTGATCATGCTCCTTTTCTCTCCTACGTTGCTTTATTGATATTACACTAGACCCAATAATTCTTGCTACCACAGAATCTCTATTATGCCAAGCTCTACTTTTCTTAGTCATTCTTTCTAAGATGTCCGCAGCCTCAGAAAAGTGAACTCCATAAAAGCTCTTCCGGCAGCATTATCCACTATTAGCTTTGTAAGTGAGTTCAAAGCTCTGTAGAATATTTATATCAAGTCTTCATCAGTCATCTTATGGTTTGGGAATTGAATCAACTTTTTTTTAAACCTCGCCCAAGTCTCATGCAAAGCTTCATTAGCCAATTGCCTAAAGTTGTTGATCTCATCCCTCAACTTTAACATTTTAGAGGGTGGAAATAACCTTTCTAGGAAAGCTCCTTTCAATTGCCTCCATTTTGTTATAGAATCAAGAGTCAGCTCATTCAACGACATAGTTGCCTCTCCAGACAGAGACATTGGGAACAAACTCAAATGAATAGAATTTTTTCCTACTCTAGGATTATCAAACAACTTACAAATATTGATGAAATTCACCAAATATAGATTTAGATCTTCACCAGGTAATCCACAAAAGAGTCTTTTCAAATTCAGTAGCTGGATCATAGTACTGGTGATGTCGAATTTTACCCCAGGAGATAGTGGAGGTGGAATGATCGCCCCTGTATATCCATCTCTATCTAAATGATCCTCGTTATTATCAATATCAATCTACACAATTTGGCGGTCGAGTTTTCCTATAAATTGACGATTTTGATTTACAGGTGCAACTACTCCCGATGCACACCTCCTATTAGCCGGGTCAATTAAATCATCATCTCCTAGGTCCTCTTCATGTAGATTAGGTACTCGACCTGGGTTATGTGCATTCTATTGATTTAATTGAGCATTATCCAAAGAGGTTAATCTTTCAGCTTCCTATTGGTTAGCTATTTTTTCAATGAGATGAGGTTCAGGATTGAAAAGTTATAATAGTTCTCCTAAACTTTTGGTTCGTGGCATAAACAACAATGAGCTTGTAACAAAAACACAAAATAAGGAAACTTGACTAACAGTGAATAAACACACATAAACTCAATTGACAATCGTATTCCTCGACAACGGCACCAAAATTTGATACGCCCAAAATATAACTCTCTTACAAGAGTGTAAGCGGTCGTTGTCAAATATATAACCCAACTAGGTTGGGGTTGAATCCCATAGAAAATATGGTTCTAATTAATTTGTACGCAGATTAGTTGACTTTTAATCATTCATTTCTGTAAAACAAAAAGTAGGGAATTGGATTCAGTTCACAAATTAACGGTTTCAGTTTAATAAGATGAGATATGTGTAGTAGTATTCGAATTCAGAGAAATTGCAAGTTAGGGTTATGTCCACCTTGTAGTTTTCAATTCTTTCTAACTATGGGCTTTATGAATTCATACATGTATCATGCTTACAGAGAAACATATTGTATTTAATAACATAATCCTAGTGTTTCTCAACCATCAAGGACTAATTCACTTTAGTTCTCTCGAATCAAAAGTGTTTACAAAAATAATACGAAATCTCCAAGTAGTTAATCCTATTAAGGCATTAACATATGAAATAGGGGTTGGAAATCCTATTTTCTTGTCACTAATCTCTTTTTCAAACCTCAACCTTTCTATTGAACAAGTTGAGTTTTAAGGCACATTTTTTGTGTCCAACCACGATAATTCAAGATATACGAAGAGAGTATGATATAAGCAGGTCAATACATGATGAATTCAAAAATCCAAAGTAATAGATTGTATGTTACAAGGCTTTCATAACCCTAACTAATAAACTTAGCTACTCATGAATAAAACGGAAATGATAATAGAAATATTTATCATACTAAAAAGTGAACCAATTTTTTGGTGGAGAAGAAGAAGTTGTGTTTCTCCCTTAGTGCTAAGCCACCACACTCAGTGCAAAAATAATACCGGATAATGAATAACACATGACTTTTTAGCATCAAGTAGTTTTAGTAACTTTTCCCTCATAATTTCCTTCTAAGTCCCTAGACTAACTATAAATGACAAATTAGTCTTGGACATAGTTTTTTGGAACCACATTTGGTCTAGACTGATACTCTCTCTTGTTTCATATTCCATCCATATTCCATAGTCCCATTATATCTCTGTCTACCTAATTTATACCTAAAATCATACTAATCATATCGGTTAGCTCAATTACATAGAAGTAGAATAAAAGCATAAGAAACTAGGAACTTTGTTCTCCAAACTTAGCTAAAATATGGGTAAGTTATGGTGCTTAGGCGTATAAATACACCCAAGATCATTGATGCATGACTTGTTTTCCCCTATGATGGATTGAGTGACGGTATTCTTAAGGGTAAAGCGTCGTGTTTAGATCTTGAGACATAGATGCAAGGGAAGTCTGAGTACTTATGGCACTATATTTTGTGAAGCTGGGGTCACTTTATACACCATTGGCAAAGTTTGAGTAGCCATATAGTTAGTTTTTCCATTTGAGCCTAAATTTGAGACTAAGACTCTAGTGGTTGCCATGATTAGAAAATTATGCGTGGTGCGGATGCAAAACAAACACCCTTCTCTGTCCAAAAATTTTCAAAAATTGATGGTATGGACAGGAGTAATTTTGTAACAAATCTTTTTCTCTTTATGTGACACCATAAGTTGTTGACTTATAAGTAATGATAGATACTCTAATTTTGTTTCATGAGAAGGACAATTGAGCATCCTTGGTGAGTTTTTGTATGCCATGTGTGGCGATCTTTTTGCATTCATCTCTTGCATACTTGTGTTATCTAGAACTTGCCCCACTAGTCTTTCAAATCTAATATTGATTGTAGTTTGTTAAAGAAATAATCTTAGGCCACCTTTGTGATTTTAGAACCCACTCTAGCCTAAAAATCTTACCCATGCATAATTATAATTCCTAGTACCTACTTGAGCCTTTGGACCTTTCATTGGAAAACTTATTACAAGTCGTGTTCCATTCTTATCATCCCTCTTTTAAACCGTACCCTCCTTGAACTTGAAAATGCAACTTGAGGCTCAAATCTTAAGTTGGGGGTGGCAAAAGTGATGGAAGGAAGTTTGGAGCCACAAAGTATTAGTCAAATTACTAATAGGCATAAGTGTTGAAAATAAATGTTTAGAAAAAGAAATGAACCAACAAAGGAATGAATTACTCATAAGATGCTAGAAAAAGAAATGAAAGAAAAGTGGTGAACAAAGGAAGCAAAATGTAGGCATAAGAAAAGAAAGAAAACAATTATGAGGGCCCTTAGTAAAAAAAGGTAGAATTTTCAAGGATGATGTAGACATTCAAGTAAAGGTGTAGCTATGTTGTTCCTAAATGGTAGCCTACCCTAACGCAAACCTACATTACAAGTTTAGAAAGTCCTTTGAGATCTCTGGTCATTTACTTTCTTTGTAGTGGTGATTGAATATAGGGGAAAGCCTATGGTATGACACTTATTGCATTGAGATATATTTTGTGTGAGAGAGAGAGTTTATGCACTTAAAGCTCCTTATTTCATAATTGTTAGTTTGGTATGTTGAATTCTCTTTCTTGTGAGGTCGGCATGGGAAACAAGTTGAGCTGGGTGATTTTGTTACCTTCTAGCAATAAGGAAAATGGAGTATAGCTTAGTTATGATCAAAAGGGATTTACTTCTAAAGTATTGGTTTTTGTTGCTTGGCCACTCTTTGAAGTCCTATGTAGCCTTAGATATAGTATTTTATAAAGAGAGGTGTAGCAAAATTAGCTTAGCCCATGTGCAATGAGCTACTTGTGATAGTAACTAAGGTTAAAGTCATTGTGATCTATAAGTCATGAAGTTTGTGCATAAATGATTGTGTCTCATGGTAAGAGGTAGTGTTGCTTGAGGACAGGAAATAGCTTTAAGTTGGGAGTGTTGATGAGTGGTACCACTCATTCGCACTCATTATATGTGAATATTGCCTTGATTTAATGAATAAATGAGACATATTAGTGAGTAAATGCACTAATATCCACTCTTTGCAGGTATAGAGTTGAAAAGGTCAAAAGATGTGGATTAGAGCTTAAAATAGTTAAAAGGTAACAAGAAAAGTGCACCTAGAGATTTGGATAAGAAGTGCCTTAGGTACCACGATCGCGGTCTATTGACCATAAATGCCGTGGTCAAGAAAAACTCTTCCAACTGCGGTCGCTGATGTTAACCGCAGTCGTGTATCCGCTATCACAGCCATACTTGTGTGATTGTGGCCTAGAAGAGGAAATTAGCCCAAGGGAAAATTTGTAATTACACGAGCTGATCCCAAAATTTGACAAAAAGACTCAAACCCTGGCCTTGGAATCAATTTCCATCTTCCCCAATTCTTTAGGTTTTTAGCTCTAGACTTCATAGCCTCTATTTTTGGAGAAGAAAATATTATATAAATTTTGGGTGAAGAACACATTGGAGACTTTCTACGCGGAAGATTTTCTCACTTCCATTGTTGATATTGTGGGAGAACCAAGTTTGAAGTAACATTAGATTAGACCTTCAACAAGTCATTTCAATAAAGATTATGGGTATATCTATGCTTATTTATCTTATGTGTAGCTAAATCTCCCTCTTGGGGTTATGTGTGAATAGGGGTTAAAGTATGTGTGGGTGATAGACAATTATGTGTATAGTTTGCTAAATTTTCACTATCTTAGCATAAGGGTGAATGTCAGGTCAACTATACCATGGGTATCATCTTAGAAATAGGGATTCCTAGATTGAGGTTGTGGTTACAAATTGTTGAACACACCTATTAGGTATTCGAAAGAATCAATTGGTGAAAGTTTGGTGTTTAGTTGAAATACTAACATCACAATCTATAACCAAGCCAACCATATTTGATTTACTAAATTGATGTTGATTACTAACTCCCACATGTAACTCCCTTATTAATTCATAATGCCGAGATTTGTGTATAATTGTTAAAACTCTAATTATTTGTAGCCCCGAATTTATACTAGAAAAAAACAAAAAGAAACATTAGTATAGGAACCTATCCCCCGTTTTATCTCTTTTTGTACCATTTATTTGAATTTAACTTGTCTCTATCATTTCGAATTAATTTGATCGTCACTCACATTATTCCTTATGGATTCAACCCTGATTCCAAAGTTGGATAAATATATTGATGAATTCAAGCTTGTATATATTTGTTTGTGATTTTCTTTTGTAGGCAGCTTTTTATTTTATTTTACTTTTCTCTATGTCATCTTTCAACAAATATGATGTTGGTAGCTGGAAGTCCTATCTTAAAGATTCATGCCCATATTCCGACGTACCACACTTCATGAGAGATTATGACTATGCTCCTTGGAGAGTGATGGATTCACCATCTCAATCCTATAAGGAGTATAGGTGCTCTTTATGTAGTGGTCGAGATGGATAATGGATTGATTGTCCATGTTCCCCCTCCCCCCATTATACTAACTGAGTTGCTAGTTCTTCTTATTAGATTAATAGGAATTATGAAGAGAAGAAAGAAGAGCAAGACACCGAGTCCAATGGCTATGACCCAAGGTTACAAGCCATTTTGGATCAGTTAGAAGCAATGGGGGAGGACCTAGAATACATACATCAAGAATGAACAAGTGTCAAGAAGGATGTAATGGGTGAATAAAAAAATCTTGAAACTATCATTACCATGCCTATTACCCAATAGAAAGTATGTCAAGAAGAGAAACCAAGCTATGATAATAAGCTTGGTAGCGAAGAATCCTCGGTGTCTTCCCAACAATCCAACTCATTGAGGAAGAAGAAGCCAAAATAAAAGAAATGAGCTTAGAGTCGAGAGAAAAATCTAAGAAAATCTCTTACAATAAATCTAGCTCATTTAGAGGTGAATATGCTTCGGTGGAGGCTACCCTAAAGTTAGGTATTGGACCTTGTTCAACCTACTTTTCAAAATTAGGCATGAAGGATGTGATGAGGATCCATCCCTTTGAACAAATGGAGAATTATGGGTAAGCAGAGTACGACTCTTTTATTTGGGAGTTTTCTATTCCAAGGGAGCACATAGAACCCCATCTATCAAAGGCCAAGACGTTCAATTTCCAATGTACAAGGAATGGCCTTATCATGTACACCCTTTAATCGATGGAGCCAATCCAGAAGATCGATGTAAAGTTGGATAAAGGGTTTAAGTCTTCAAAATGGTGAGATCGAGGCTTGCTCGTCATTCCCTCATATTTTCCAAGTTTTATATTGGAAAATTTGAATCTTTTGTCCCTCTGTCTCTCATAGCATATTGAACAAAAGTTGAGACAGAGATTCAAATTTTCAAAGTGGAAACATAAAAGGAAGGAGTGGAGGCATCGCGCTACGATGTTAAACTAAGCGCTCGATAGGAGGCAATCCATCATTCCATAAAAAGTGGCATATATCCTTTTATTTATGCATAATAGAGTAGATTTTATTTTTGTATTTACTTATGCATGATCCATAAAAAAGTGATTTTTGGGAGAAATTTTGATTGAAATTGAAAAGAAGAGTTGGTAAAGTGGCTTGTTGGATTGAACAACTAAGTGCAGAGGCCTAGATTTTGGCCTTGATTACCGCAATCAAGGTTTGTGTCAATAGGATTGTAGAGGCCATGAGTCCACGATCGTAGAACGATGGTCGCGATCGCGGTCAAAAATGTTTAAGTGGTCATCCACCTACCATTTTTCCCATGCGTTCATTCTCAAAATTCTATCAAAACTCTCCTATCTGTTGGCATTATGTAGCGTATCCAAGACTTTATCTCAACTCTTTTGCATTATATATCTAGTATGTAATCTCAAACCCTCTTTCTTTTATTATCGTTGCAAGCCTGGGACGTGTAGATTGAAAAATGGCAGTAAATTTGTTTTTACAATGCCAAAATTATGCTTGCTTGTATTTATTATTGTGGTCAGAAGATGTAGGATGTTTACACGTCATTTGGGGAAGTATTGAGTACCTATATTTAGCCTAACATGTTTAAAACAGAAGTGTACATTATGTCTTCATTCAATGCTCAAAAGAGTTCAAGGTAAACTCCTTCAAGATTGAGCAGGGGGCTAAAATCACACAAGATGGGTTTACTTTATAATATCATGATGATTATGTGCCTAGTTGGAAGACAAAGGTTTTGTCAACTGTGCGTATCTTGAGCGGGGGCAAAACTGTTGTTGGTGGTCTCAGGTATATTGATCATGGTCCCAACGACTGCAATCATTGAAGTGCAATCACGGTCAATGCTCTACGATCGCTATACCTAAGGACTACTGTCTACAGAAATACAAATTTTTGCACACCTATTTTTCACCCCTAAACCTCCTATAGCATTGCCACACATGCTTCTCTTGCTAATCTAACATAAGTTTTTCTTTGTAAATATTAAAAATAGTCTGAAGTGTGTTCCATATAGGTACTCAGCTACAAAATGGGAAACTTAGATAATACCAGACCCATATCCCCGGAGAGCCACAACCAGTGTTACAATGACCTCCCAAGGTCCAAGTTATTCCTAGAAAGGAGTATCTCTATGGACAGAGTTCTAGAGAAGTTCCCAAAATTCTTTAATAGACTTGCTGCTATCAGGGAACATGCTCCAGGTTTACCCCAGGGGCCAGGAGAATCCTGCCCTACTCGCCATTCATATGTGGCTCAATCCGACTATGAAATATATCTGGAAGAGCTGAAAAAATAAGGTTTCAGGATTGCCAAATTGTAGAGATCATATTTAGCTTTGGAAATATCATAGAAGAACCTACAGGAGTCACAGGAAAAGATGATAAAGAGGGAAAAGAAGAGAGAAAAATTCTTCACCAAGATGTGAAGAGGGGTAAAGGGCATCTTCAAGGTGCTCAAACCTCAAGAACGTCTACCTTCATCGAGGAGAAAGAGTGATGATGGAGCCCCTGTTGAGAGGTATAGTGCTGATGATGGTGGAGATAATGCAGGGTATACCAAAGATGATGAAGCTGATTAAGGGAGCATCATTTTCTCTTAACTTGTTGATTAGGCATTGGGGACACTGCTAGCTTTTTAGTTGAGGTGTATACCCCTATATCTATAGTGTTTAGATGCTCTTAATATTATTTTAAGCATGTTGGATGATGTCTTAATTTTTTGGGGGGGATGACATTTTGGATATTATTCTGTTTTGTTTTTTAGATGCTTTATCTGGGCACTCTAATGCTGTCCACGTTTTATTGATTATCATGATTTTTTTTGGTGTGTTCTTGTAATTTAATTTTATTTTGATCTTGTTGATGCATGACTAGCTTTGCCCTATGATGGATTGTGTGACGACATTCTTAAGGGTAAAGCATCTTGTTTGGGTTTTGAGACATAGATGCAAGGGAAGTCTGAGTACTTATGGCACTATATTTTATGAAGTTGGGGTCACTTTATACACCATTGGCGAAGTCTGAGTAGCCATATAGTTATCTTGCCCATATTGAGCCTAAATGTGAGACTAATACTAGTGGTTGCCATGATTAGCAAATTGTGTGTGGTGTGGATGCAAAACAAACACCCTCCTCTGTCCAAAAAATTTCAAAAATCAAGGGCATGGACATGAGCAATTTTGTAACTAGTCTTTTTCTCTTTTTGTGACTCCATAAGTTGTTGACTTGTATGTAATGATAGATACTCTAATTTTGTTTCACGGGAGGGACAATTGAGCCTCCTTGGTGAGTTTTTTCATGCCATGTGTGGCGAGCTTTTTACATTTATCTTTTGTACACTTGTGTTATCTAGACCTTGCCCTGTTAGTCTTTCAAAGATAATGTTGGTTGTAGTTGGTTGGTGAAATGATCTTAATCCACCTTTATGATTTTGAAACCCACTCTAGACTAAAAAGCCTACCCATGGATAATTATAATCCCTAGTACCCACTTTGAGCATTTGGACCTTTCGTTCGCAAACTCATTACAAGACGTGTTCCATTCATTTAACCCTCTTTTGAACCGTACCCTCCTTGAACTTAAAAATGTAAATTGAGGCTCAAAGCCTAAGTTAGGGTGGTGAAAGTGATGGAAGGAAGTTAGGATCCACAAAGTATTAGTCAAATAACCAATGTGTCTGAGTGTTGAAAATAGACGTTTAGAAAAAGAAAGTACCCAACAAAGGAATGAATTACTCACAAGTTGCTAGAAAAAAAATAAAAGAAAAGTGGTGAACAAAGGAATCGAAATGTAGGCATAAGAAAAGAAAGAAAACAAAGAAGAGGACCCTTAGTTGAAAAAGGTAGAATTGTCAAGGTTGATGTAGACGCTCAAGGAAGGGTGTAGCCATGTTGTTCCTAAATGATATCCTACCTTAACCCAAACCTACATTACAAGCTTAGAAAGTCTTTTGAGATATCCGATCATTTTCTTTTTTTGTAGTGGCGATTGAATATAGAGGCAAACCTATAGTATGACACTTGTTGCATTGAGATTTATTTTGTGAGAGAGAGAGTTTGTGTACTTAAAGTTCCTTGTTGTATAATTTTTAGTTTGGTGTGTGGAATTCTCTTTCTTGTAAGGTCGGCATGGGAAACGAGTTGAGGTAGGTGATTTTGTCACCTTCTAGCAATGAGGCAAATGGATTATAGCTTAGTTGAGGTCAAAAGGGAGTCACTTCTAGAGTATTGGTTTTTGCTGCTTTATTGCTCTTTGAAGTCCTATGTAGCCTTATATATAGTATTTTATAAGGAGGGGTGTAGCGAAATTAGCTTAGCCCGTGTGCATTGAGTTACTTATGTTAGTGACTAAGGTTAAAGTCATTGTGTTCTTTAAGGAATGAAGTTTGGGCATAAAAGATTGTATCTTATGGTGAGAGGTAGTGTTTCTTGAGGACAAGCAATAGTTTAAGTTGGGGGTGTTGATGAGTGGTGATTCTACCACTCATTCACACTTATTATTCATGAACATTGCCTTGATTTGAATGAATAAATGATACATATTCATAAGTAAATGCACTAATATCCACTCTTTGCAGGTATAGAGTTGAAGAGATCAAATGATCTGGATTAGAGCTTAAGATGATCAAAAGGGAACAAGAAAGGTGCGGCTGAAGATTTGGAGCAGAAGAACCTCAGGTACCGCGATCGCGATCTATTGACCGCAATCGCAGCGGTCAAGAAAAAGTCTTCCAAACTCGTTCACTGATGATAACTGTGGTCACGTATCTGTGATCGCAGCCAGAATTGCACGATCACTGCCTAGTAGAGCAAATCAGCCTAAGGGCAAATCTATAATTACACAAGTTGATACCATAATTTGACAAAAAAACTCAAACCCTAGCCTTGGAATCAATTTCTATTTTCCCTAATTTTTTAGGTTTTTTGCTCCAGACTTCATAGCCTCCATTTTTGGAGAAGAAAATATTGTATAAATTTTGGGTGAAGAACACATTGGAGACTTTCTAAGTGGAAGATTGCTCACTTCCATTGTTGATATTTTTGGAGAACCAAGTTTAAAGTAACATTTACTTAGATCTTCAACAAGTCATTTCAATGGATATTATGGGTATATCTATCCTTATGTATCTTATGTGTAGCTAAAGCTCCCTCTTGGAGTTATGTTAAAATAGGGGTTAAAGTGTGTGTAGGTTGTTATTGTTAGCATCTATTTGATAATTCATGTTTATGGGTTTTATCATTTCTATGCTACTTTGGTTGGGATTTGATGGGTGAAATCCCCAAATACCCACATGAGTTTGACGGGTGAAAGCACTAAGCTCTAGAAAGTTCAAGGACATCTTCGAAAGAAGGGTTTTGGGTGAACTTTAGGAATGCATATCATCCTCGAAAGAGGGATGGGGAGACCAAAGCAATGATAGACAATTATGTGTGTAGTTTGCTAAATTTTTACTATCTTAGACATAAGGGTGAATGTGAGGTCAACTATGCCATGGGTATCATCCTAGAAATAGGGATGCCTAGATTGAGGTTGTGGTTACAAATTATTGAACACACCTATTAAGTATTCGAAAGAATCAATGGGTGAAAATTTGGTGTTTTGTTGAAAGACTAACATGAAAATCTATAACCAGGCCTATCCAAATTTGATTTACTAAATTGATGTTGATTACTAACTCCTATATGTCACTCCCTAAGCAATGCATAATCCCAAGATTCATGCATAATTGTTAAAACTCTAATTTTTTGTAGCTCTGAATTTATACTAGAAAAAAACAAAAGAGAAACATTAGTATAGAACCCTATCCCCCATTTTATCTTTTCTTGTTCCATTTGTTTGAATTTAACTTGTCTATATCATATCGAATTAATATGATCGCCACTCACATTGTTCCTCATGGATTCGACCCCTACTCAAAAGTATGGTAAATATATTGACGACAACCGCCTTGCACTTAAATTGACATGTAAGTTGAGTGTTATCATGAAGGCTGGTACTTTAAGGAGACAGGCAGAGTCTTTCGAGCCTAGAAGCTCAGTGGAGTAGTACCCTAGGTAACGACATAGAGATACTACCATTAAGGTGACACATAGAGTCACAAGAGGACAGACTAGCCAGGCTACTCAGTCAGCTGCATCCCGATCGAGGATGAAGTCTGCACAGATATCACCCCCACACACTCCTCTACCTGATGAGAAGGATGAGGAGGAGGAGGATACAGAGTCCGATACTACTCAACAGTTTACTGCTCAGGACCCTCAGTCTGAGGAGGGGTCCCAAGATTCATCTGATGAGGTTGTGTATGAGCATTCATCTGTGATGCCCCAGTCTTAGGAGGGTACCACTACTCACGTACAGAAGACAGAGGTACCCCAGTATGATAAGGGTATCGAGTAACCTTCTCACGTTGTTTTAGTAGAGTAGAGCCTAGCACCTACGCATACCCTAGAGTCATCTCTCGAGGAGGGACCTCCAAGGTGGTATATGGAAGGGATGCAGAATATATTTTTGCTTGACAGTTATATTTGGGAGCTAGGTAGGCCTATGAGGTGTATTTTTGAGAAGCGTCAGATTGATTTATCAGGGCTAGATTGAGTACCACAGTTGCGGGCAACATTTGATAGATATCAACTAGAGTGGATGACTAGGCCACTCGATTCCTATAACCCGGCTATGGTACGGGAATTTTAATCAACCTACAGAGCTACTGTGGTCCTTCCTATGCACACACATCCAGGCCTGATCAAATTCGTGTGGCAGCCATATCTTGATCATACACTGATTAGAGGGGTTAAAGTTGATATTATAGAGGAGACTATCCACAGAGTCATCTTTGGTCCAGATTACATCACTCCTGTATCTACAATTGAGTGCGAACACAGATTGAGATCGCACATGATCAACATATCATATAGGAGGATGAGCACCAACGTGAGAGGATCGAGATGGCTAGGTAGATAGCTAGTTATATTTCACTATTGGGTGATACGACCCTATGGATCGAGGGGCAAGTTGTGATAAATAAGGGCTTCTTGAGATTGGAGGCCAAGTTTTGGTGGTTGCTAATTAGATACCGACTGATACCCATTGCTTCAGATAATACATTAGCATGGGAGGGAGCAGGACTGGTTTTCCTATCTGATGGATAGCTATGATGTTGATTTTGCTGCTATTCTTCGCCATGAGTTACATAACAAAGCATTTTGAGAGTTGACTAATCTGACCTTCCCCTGCTTGATTCAGAGGTTGTTCATAAGGTCGGTGTTCCTGAGATACCAGGTGTAGAAGAGAGGGTATCTCTGACGGCAACTACACAGACAAGGACCATGAATTTGGTATGTCCAGGAACTTCTCGAAGATCAAAACAGTAGGCAGCAGTACCATAGGCCTAGTCTGAGGGCCCAACAGTTTTCGCAGAGCCTAATAAGACACATTGAGATGATGCGGACGTTAGTATTGACATGGAAATATGGGAGCAGAGAAAGGCTCCTAATTCAAGCACACAGGGAGACGGGGCACAGGCTACTTCTTCTTCAACCCTGGCTTTGACCTCAGAGTTGGTGGGTGCATCTACAGAGACTACTCACCTATCCAATATAGCTCCTACAATAGGTATGATTACTATACCTAGTGAATTTTTGCAGATCTTAATGGACAACCAGAGGACCACAGATGCTAGAGTGGGGGTTGTTGAGACTGAGATGACTACCCTCTACGATCAGAAGAGATTAGGGGTTAGGACTATATTTTATCAGGCATAGGCCCGATGGGAGGCTGCACTGAGTACTAAACTTTTAGAGCTATGTGCCGACTTACAGACACATCTCGATGAGTTTGAGAGACAGGTTATAGCCCGATATACAAAGACACATGCACAAGATCTAGACCAGATGAGGGAGCAGTTTGATGTGTTATTGATACGACCCGATTTGAGGCCTTGTCATAATGGGCATCCCAATCCTATCCAGGATCGGGGACCACACCTGTTGCCCAACCTAAACTCGAAACATGTACCCTGAGTCGGATGACTTCAGAACGTATAACAAGATAGTGTATTATTCAATTCCAAACTCTGGGATAGGTCTATAACTGTGACCAACCCAAGAAAGTCCAATCATCCAATAACCATACCAAAACCAATACAATAACCAAGTACGAGTCCAAAACATAAAAGGATGGAACAATTATAAATACAGTCAAATAGTATCAGCACCAATACCAATGCCTAGGGGTGGACATGGTATGGTATGGTACGGTATTTTAAATTTCGGTACAGTAACTTCAGTTTTCGATATCTAAAAGAATAATACCATTACCATACCAAATTAGTTTGGTATGGTTCGGTACTTTTAAAATCAGTTTCGGTATTTTATGGTACGGTAATTCGGTAGCCATACTTTATTTGATTTCAATTTACATATATTCATATAAAAAAACTATAACCTTAAAACATAAAAATGTCTCAAGCATATCAAACTGACAACTATCTTTGTTAATCATCTACACAAAAAGAATATTTCAATCACGATTAAGTAATCCAAGATAGAAACTCTGAACAAAATTACCTAAACTTAAGCATAGTACTTCAAAATAATTAGATTCCCAAAAAATTTATTTCTGAATAAAAGTTATTTTTATGTTCAATTGTCTAATGGATGACATATAAATATATTTAATAATCTTAAATATAATATATTTGGGATTTATGTATTATTAAAAAACTTCAGTGTGGTATACGGTATTTTGGTATTTATTACATAAATATCAAATACCGTAATAAATACCATAATAATTTAAAACTCTTTCCAAATACCATACCAAATACCATAACATCCATACCGTGGTATAAAATTTTTTTGTTTTAGTATGGTATTCGGTATATACCATACCATGCCCACCCCTACCAATGCCAATACTAAGGCTAACACCACTACCGACACCGCCTATACCAACCTATAGTAATTTCACAAAGCCTCTAACTGAAAGTAAAATAATATCCAATTAGGACATGCCCCCAACCATAGCCAAAACCAATGTCTATGAAATAACCAAAGTATGTAAAGGCTTCCATGAAATTAAATGGAGCCTTCCGAAATATGAAAGCTCACCACTTCAATCCAACCAAGCTGATCTCAAATTCGATCGCTAAGCAGGAGGAGTAAAATGGTCGATTCTTGAATCGCGTAGGGATACAGCCACCCAAAAATGGGTTAGCATGAGAATGCTCACAAGTACTCAAGATAAGGATAAAATAATTCCAACCTTTAAAACCAAGTAAATCGACCATATGCATTAACAACCGTACACACACACATATATATAACCATACTGAGAAAGGGAGCCGGGTTTAGCATGCATTTAAAACCATTAACCTGGCTATGTGTAGATTAACCATCCAAGAACCACCCACGAGCTATATGGGTCCAGTGTAACCCCCTAAATGGGCCCTGATGCGTATAGCCGTACGAACCAAAGATGCCATAGGAGTAAGGGATTTCCAAGTACCCTAAGCTCTCCATAATAAATATTTACAAGTGTACTTAGGGGATTCCTATGTACCCCATAAGTATAATATATAGTCGTCATGACCAATCCTCAAGTCGGCAAACATGAGTTTCCAGTGTCCGTCCATTGGACTCGCACCTTCACAGTTAGCTATCACACCCCGCCATTATTGTCCAATTAAAACCATTACCACACAACCATACCACTCTTACATTTATTATTAACCAAGACTATAAGTAGTGGTATCGTCATACCGACTATAGCTTGCTAGCAATGTCCTTATCCATCCTTTTTAATAAAAAGAGATTCCCATGTACCCATAGATTGCATTATCAAGATGACTTGGGGGAGTCCCATTTACCCCACAAGTGTTTCGTTATTAAGTTTGCTTTGGGGATTCCCTTGTACCCCATAAGGCTTTTAATTAGATCAGCCATAACCACCAAGACCTTACCATTTAACCATTTAAACCATTTACACCAATTAGGGTTCCATTATCGAGTTATACCATGCAATAGTTCAATTAAAGTCTAACAATTTAACCAAAAACATTCTCATAGACATTTTATCAAACACATTGAGGTCATAGAACTTCCAAAGAAAAAACCAAGTACCAATTAAGCATTCCCATGCAACAAAATGTTCAAACCACCAAAATAATATGAAAACCATAAGTAAAAGACATGGGAAAACCATAACCAACCATTGTAACTGAAGCCCCCAACATATATTTGAAAACCCAATACATATAAGATTTATGCCTTGAAAGCAATTCATAAAACATTCCTTTAGTTAGAACTAGCACTGAGGTAGGAGTAACATGCCTTATATTATAAAGATGACTGAGAGAAATCACCCTTGTAAGCCCTAAATTGATCCTACTGATGAAACCCTAGTCTTCATTTACCCCAAAAGCCTTGAGAGAATTTTAGAGAGTTTCCAAGTGTTTAAGATTAGAATAATAGGGTAAATGATGTCCTAAGAGTGATATAAGTCATAGGGCCTTAAGAGGTTAAGAGGCAAAATGTCCAGATTACCCCCAACTTAAACTGCATAAAATTCCCATAGGAGGGTACGACACCACTATACTAGCCGTATCATATCATACGAGTAATACCCCCCACTCGTACCCTAGGCATCCCTTAGAACCCCAACACTGACCAATATACAACCACCAAGACCTAATCGTACCCAATAATACAACAGTACCCTTAACCTGTATCTTAGGCAAAATTAAGAGAAGTTGACACTTCCAACATATAAGTTGGACTATACCACTCGTACCCTATTTCATGACTCATGGTGAGCCACTCGTACTCATATCCAAGTTAAGTTACTAAACTTCAGATTAAGTAAAGGAAAACCCAACCCTACAACCTATCACCTACCATACAACTCGTACCCACCCAAGTTGTACCCATTCAAGAAACGTAACCACCCAACACCACATAATACTAGACAATATATTACTGGGTCACCTAACCTATACCCTCACCATACGAATATTTTGGTGAGTTGTATGATGTCCAAAAAGTCAAAAATCTGGGAAATTTCTAAGGACCAAAACCTAGGATGTTTTAGTCTCGCCCACTAGGACTATTCATCCCTGAATGACGGACAAGGTAGTACAAGTATGAATTACACCCCAACATAACCATTCCAGCCTTTAACTAAGTTAGAAAACTAAGATACAAGTAAATCAACCTTTTTTACCCAAGTTAAAAACAAAGATGTGATCAAGAACACATACCTTCCGCACGAATATCTAGAGCAGAAAACAAATGTAAATACTTAGAATTTATGTCCTCTTCCACTTCCCAAGTAGCTTCTTCCACCTTGTGGTTCCGTCATAGAACCTTAACCAAAGCTATATCCTTGGTCCGTAACCGATGAACCTCCCGATCCAAGATCTCAATCGGGACCTCCTCATAAGATAGAGAATCCGAGATACCTAATCCTTCTAAAGAAATAACAGATGAAGGATCACCTATACCCTTTTTTCAACATAGAGATAAGGAAAACCAGATGAATGGAGCTTAAACTGGAAGGAAACTCTAATTCATATGCCACATTACCAACCCTCATCAAAATCACATAAGTACCAACATACCGGGGACTAAGCTTCCTCTTTTACCCAAACCGCATTACTCCCTTCATGGGAGGCACCTTTAGGAATACCCTATCTCTAATCTCAACCTCCAAGTCCTATGCCTTACATCTACATAGGACTTTTGGGAACTTTGGGAAGCCTTAAGCCTATCCCAAATCACATTCACCTATTCCATAGCCTGATAAACCAAACCCAGGCCAAATATATCTGCCTCACCCAACTCAAATTGATAACGCTTAAATTACACTCTTAAATGGGTGTAAGCGATCGTTATCAATATAAAACCCAACTAGGTTGGGATCGAATCCCACAAGGAATAAGGTGTGAACTCAAGTTGTTTATGATTTAATTCACTGGTAGTTTACTGTTTCCTGAAATAGGGTTTAAGTTTTACAGATAATTGATTGTCACTTTGAATTTGATGTTTGTAACCAAGATTTTATAAAATAACCAGGATTATGTTCACTAGGGCTTACGATACATGACAGATGCTAAAATTTACTCAAGACTCTCATGATGATTAGGATCACAAGCTATCTTTATCGATGATAGGCTCAAATATCTCTCGACCTATTCAAGAGTTTAATTTTCTAATCCTCTCAAACTTAAGGAATCGCTATGCACTATCCAAATTTTACCTCAGGTTAATCAACCTTGTTACAACGCTGATTATTAAACGAAGCCTTTCTGAGTCCCTGTTGATAATTCACTTCCTACTGTTTATGATTTTTTCCTCAAGCAAACCAAAGTAGGTACGCCTACTATTTGCAACCAATAGACGTAAATTATAATCTCAAAATTACCAAGAAATCCTAACACCTATTAAATCTTGAGTATTTAATACCTTATCATGACCTAACCCTAAATCACATGATCCAGGTTACAAGTGTTTATCCACTCATGATGCAAGAAACAAGTATGCAAATTGAATTCATAACTGAAAGGATTAACTTACAATGATGAAGAAAATCAAAAGTATACTTTGAATTGAATCACAAGGCAAAGCTCTAAAATATTGGTCTTAGAGAGAGAGAGACAGAAAAATCATATCTTCTATCTTCTGGATATGGCAATCGATCCTTAGAAAACCCTAAAATAAGTCTTTAAATAGTTAACCCTAAATAAGGAAATAAAACTAAAGTTATAGATTTTCCTCATAATAGATGACGGCGACCGTGATGGCCTATCAAGAGTTTGACAACCTATCACGGACGTCGTCAGATTTTTTTTAAGTTTGTCTTTTGCTGTCTCAGGATGATAGCGACAATGTCGTCCTATCAGGAGTCTGGCGGCGCGTCATGGATGTCGTCAGCTCCTCTTCCATTTTGAGAATTTCTGCCTAAGGTTGATAGTAATCCTGACGCCTTATCACTACTCTAACTTCTTATCACGACATGTCGTCATAAACTTCCTGCAACTTCCATCTTCTATTTAAGGTTGACGGCATCCTTGACAGCCTATCACCAAGCTGACGGCATGTCATGGATGTCGTCAACCACCCTTTGTTCTTTATTTGTTTCTGATTTCATGATTTTTGCTTCCTTTATTTGTGGTTCCCCTTCTTCTCTACTTTTACTGCAAAATCAAAGTAAACTAATCAAAAATGACTAAAGTTGCTCAAGACATTACAATTATTTAGAGTTGAAAGCTTTAAATGTGTTAGCATAGGCTCACACATCAATACGCTCAACTTAAACAATTGCTTGTCCTCAAGCAACCAGAATATAACCAAGAGTATATAAAGTACAAGTTGGCAGCTAACTACTTATATCAGTTCAGAATATATGCACCATCTCCAAGGTCAGTCAAATAAAGAGCAACTATGTCTATTATTGAAAACACCCATGCAACTCATGAGGATTAAGATATGGCAAGATTTTTAGCAATAACAACCCAGCACATACCCAAATCACACTATCTGAATAAGTCAGTGATTAGCAACATACCTAGTGTGCCCTCACAACAAAGAAATCCCTTTTTTCACTCATATCATAATTCCCATACATAAACACAGGGATAAATACAAGACTCACTCTCAGAATAAAGTTCCAACATTGCACATCAAATGCCATAGGCTTGCCCTTATAGTCAGTACCCAAGTTGCCAGACAGGTCAATTAGGATCACTATAGGGCTTTTCTTAAGATTGTAACGTTGGCTAGGGGCTGTTATGATATTCACGAATATTTCAAGTGACTATGCCTCTTTGACACTACACTAAACTCTTGGGGTTTCAACTCTCAACCTTTTTTTGTTCCTCTCTTTTATTTACCACATATGCTCAAGATGGATGCGGTCTTTTAATTATCACATTATCTTTTTATCATCTTTTACACAACTTTCTCATTTCTTATTCCTTTTTCACCGCATCCAACTTTTTATTCTTTTATTTTATTCTTCCTCTTTTCATACTCATTTTGTATTATATACCCCTATGATAGCCACCCTCAACTTAGGTTATTTGCCTAAGTCAAGGTGCACAGTTTCCAAGAAGGACCAGGGCCAAAATAGGTTCATTATGATATAAATGGGAAGGTGAGAGGTTCCATAGAAAGAAATAAACTAATTAGGCTCAAAACAGGGATCAAGAGATATTATGTACATAAGGAAGATCATTTTGGCTAAAGTGGGCTAAAATAAAAAAAAACGGCCTATGGTCCTTTCCTAACTCCTATCCTATTACCATGGCAAAACTAGTAGGGCAAGTTCTAGATTCAACGCACAATAGGAACTGAGTAAGACCTTACACATGGCACATAAGTATCTCGCATATCACTACTTATTCGTTTCGTGCACTTGTTTAACACAGGTCATTCGGTTGCCATACTAACGCCACAAAAAGATACACCGTGGTCACAATGGATGCAATGCACGCAGTACACAATAGATTAGACTAGTGGAGAGGTACTCAAAAATTATAACACAAGCTAACTGCCTTAAGTACTTGTACTACTCCTATTTATCTACAGAATATGTTACAACAGCAATCTACCCTATACCCTCAACTTAAAATTTAAAAATAAAATGCACTAAGGGTGAGGGTATACCTGAAGACAGTCAAGCACGTGTATCCTGGGTCTCCGACCCGACTACTGCATCATCTACTGTATTCTCTCCATCAAGATTATCTGGCCTAGTAGTGGTGAAAGCCTGGCTAGATGAAGCACCTGCAGCCCTAGCTCAGATGGATGCCTCCTATTTCTCTGTATCAGCCAAGGACTCCACTTTTGCCTTCTTCAACTCCTCCTTTTCTACCTTCTTCTTGGGCTTCTTTTTACTCTCCTTTCTTCTTCACTATCTGGCTCTTCTCTCTTATCTTTGCACTTCTTCTCCCCCTTTTTCCTTCTATTTCTATGGGGAATCTGTGGTGAGGTCAAGTATGGAATTTCTTCTTCAGATTTAGGTAAGGTGGGACCTGTTGGCATCATAATTTGGTGCTATTGCAGCACCCTAATATCTGCTTTTAATTTTTCCAATGTCGCCCTGAATTTAGCAAGATCAGCTCCCAAAATCATGGTGTGAGTGAGTGGTATTTGACATGCATTGATTGGAACTTCTCTTCTAAGTGTGAGTATCTCTTAACCGTCCCTGTATTGACCTACATGACTTTATATAAGTGAGTGGGACAACCTTATAGTAAGGAAACTTGGGTCATGCTGTGCTATTTGCTTGTTTAGGGTAGTGTAACTTGTATATATGAGTAGTTATCTGTTGCTAATTTAATTACCATACTTTGATCCCATTGTATCACATTGTAGTACTTCATGTTCACACACAGTTCATTTTAAAAAATAAAATTGGAGGGGGATGTTGTCTTTTGAGTTTAAGTGACTGACTGACTACCTTGAATAACTTAGTTTCTCTTAGTTAAGCATCATATTTGTTTTTATTGTGTTTAGTTTCTTGAGGACATGCAAACATTCTAAGTTGAGGGTATTGATGTGCTATAGAAATATAGCACTTTCGTTGCTTAAAACAAGGAAAATATGCAAGTTTTTGTGGTTATCTTGCTAGATATGATTAGTTTTGGGTATGTTTTGCAGAAAATTATGTTTTGGATGATAAGTTCGTGAAAAGGGTGAAAAGGGGTTGTTTTTTATATTTTGGAGCAATTGTGGAAATTCGGGATATTTTCCAGCTTGTTCGTGATTAAAGCATGTTCGAAAGTCGAAGAAAAGCCAAAAGGATAACACTCAGCACTTACCAAGTCAACATATGGCAGCAAGTAGGACTTATAGACTGCATATAGGCAAAGCAAGTACCAGAAGTCCAAAATCCCAAGAGCTGAACTTGCAGGATTTATGCTCCTGCTACCTGTGGTTTGTACCTGCGCCTAGTGTCAGGACCGCAGATACTACCCGCGCCCTGTTCCAGACCGCAAGTACAGACCATATGTGGCATCGACCCAATTTTCTCCTATTTTGTTTGGGCTTTGGTTTTAGGGTTACATCTTGTACTATAAATACTCTTTATGTACTTTTTAGTCGGAGTCACACACTTTTGATATTCACAAACATATTTTGATTCCAAGATCTGTCTTTGATCTTGGGATGTTTATGTTTTGACTTTGGTTCATTAATTCAGTTATGGTTGTGGATTTTATTACTTCTTATCATTGTGATTAATTTTATGCTTTTGAATATGAATGTTATTGATTTCTTCACAATCATGAGCGGCTAAAACCCATAGCTAGGATTATGGAAACCCTGGTAGATTGACAAAGTAGGGAAAGTATTTTCGTTGTTCTGAACTAATACTCATGCATGTATTTATTTGTCTTCGTTATGGTAGATTTCTTAATGGGTGCACACATTAGGATCCCCCCTAGATATTACTGCTTACTCCAAAAGAAGAGCACTGACTTAGAAAAAATAAAGAAAACAGTAATTTGGAGTTTATCTGTCGATCCATGCTTATAGGTTCTATCTTAGTATGATGGTTAGGTTTCATCTAATAACTAGAGACTCAAAAGGTAATAGTTAACTGGGATCAAGATAAGGGTTATTAAGGTGACATCCTCAGACTCAAAAGGTAAAGGGTGAAATCCTTTCACTTGTCCAAAAGACTGTAAAATGTACACAACTTATTGATTCTGCATGCAAAGTATCAGATTGGTTCAAAAAAGCACGATAAGCCTACGGAGTTGAGAAGCCAAAGGGGACACAATCCTAGTGTTCACTCGGGCGATTGTTGAGTTTTCAAGGTAGTGGATGGTTTTCAGGTGTCCAGGTGTCTTCTACTATCTTCTCTATCATTAGAATATGTACTTACTAGTTTTTGGAGACAGAGTTGTATCTATTGAATTTTTTTATATATACCATTTGGATTTGAGTTATACTAGATACGTTCTTATACTGTTGGCATAAGGTTTTGGGAGTTATGGTTGCATTGTTGTTTGTATTCTTTCTACATTTGTTATACTTATATGGTTCAACTTCATTCTATAAGCCTTACTTTGAAAGTATTTCAGTCTTTTCCCCTTAGTGTATCAGTTTGGATGATAGGCTTATTCATCAAAGTTTGCCGCGACGAGTGCCATCATGACCCTTGAATTTTAGATCGTGACACGCAATTGTCTATTTCACCCTCCATTTTTACTCTCTCAAAAAGTAAACTAAAATCAAAAAAGGAATTCTAGAGAAAAAAAGAGACATAAGAAGAAAGAGTGGTTACTCAATACAATACAATTATTCTTCATCATCCTAAATTTTTTCTATCTACAAGAAAATATGACTTCTTGATATTACCGAGTCAGATATGTGATTCTCTTAATATTTTAAGTTTTTTAGTATATATTTTTACTTAAAACGGTTCATATTTATGGCACATAAAAATTTAAAATCGAGATTTGAAATTTTTTCATAGTTGAAAGCAAAGAAGATGGAGGAAAAAAACAAGAAAGCAATGAAGAAGAAGAGAAGAAAATGATGATGAAGAAGAAAAAGGGGAGGAAGTAGAGGAAGAGGAAAAGAAAGCAAAAAAAAGACTAGGGAGGAAGAACAAGCAGAAGCAGAAAGAGAAAAGTAGAAAACGAAGAAGAAAGAGGTTGAGGAAGAGGAGAAGACAACGAAGAGGAGGGCAAGAAGAAGTAGAAGGAGGAGCAAAGTTGTATATTGCCGACAACAAAATAAGCCAAAGGATTATCCCAAGTAATAAAAATATCACTTCGAGTAGTAAGAAATTTAACCCAATAAATATTTTGTCTAATTTTTTTAAAAGTAAACTCATATTAAACTTAATCAAATAATCTATATTCTATAATATATTAAAAGTGTAAAGGACTTTAGAAATATTGTTTGAACTTTTTACCCATTACTAAAAGTCTTTGTTTTAGACAAAATTATCTTTTCATTATTTTTTTTCTAATATTTAAGAGTTAAAAATTAATTAAATATATTTATGGTAAAATCTTTGCTTATTAGAAGTCATTAGAATCAATAACAACTAATATTTTTTTCATTAGTTTAAAAATTGTAAATCAACTAAATTTGATTTTAAGAATATTTGAAAAATCAAGAAATAAATATAACCATTCACACCATGTATAATATTAACACATTTATCTTGTAGGCACGAAATTATTTAGCCTTATAATATATTTTAAAAATACATCACTACTGTAATTATTGATGCCATGTGAAATTTTTTTATTCATGTTCATGCCAGATAAAAGGAATTCATGACATAATTTTGTTAAATCATTAGAAGTGTGTATACATGAAAAAATTATTGATCCAGTAGCATATGCATAAAAGTTTGTTCGCGCTTTTGAAAATTTACATCAAATCAATATATGCATGTCAATATGCTTGAACAAACATTTTTCACTTAATCATAAATAGTTAGTATATTACTCCCTCCGTTTAAAAAAGAATAACTTACTTTTATTTTTAGTCCATTTAAAAAAGAATGATCTCTTTCCCTTTTTGGCAATACTTTAATTTCAACTTTCCATATGGCATGTTGTAATACCCCGCATGTTTCTAAGCTAGGAAGTGAATAAGTATTCCTACGTGTGAAATCTCCTATCCTGTGATTCATACTTGAGTATATGACTTACAATGAATATCCTAATAATATGATAGCTTATGATGTATTAAGCATGTTCATATGAGTCGCTTAAGGTAATACAAGCTAAGAGTTTTTGAATCCATCAAGTTTTAGTGTTCGATTTTGCAAAGGTCATCTTTGAACGAGTATAACTCAATGTTAATGTGGTATTTTGGCTAATTTAGACCCACCAAATTGTAGAGAATCGAATTATCTTTCCAACGATACCAATTTTGCCTTAATCCAATACCCGAACGAAAAGTTATGTCCATTTTCGTGAGAGACAGTAAGCATAGACGATTGGTTAGGCGCCGCCCAACCCAAGCATAGGCGATCACTTGGGCGCCACCTAAGTCAATTCTAGGTGTCAAAAACACTCTGTTTTGAGTTATTTTAAAGGTAATTAAGTCTTTAAATACTCCTTACACGTCCCTAAACTTAACCCTACGAAATATATATCTTCTAAACATATTGCAACCCTATTTTCATCTCAAAGCTCATCATCCAAGAGCATTAAAAAAGAAAAACAACTAGGGTTGCATAATTAAGCTTGAAGATCCGATTTCAAGGAAATTCCTCCATCAATCATCAAGAATCTTCCTTCTAAGGTATGCATGAGTTGATTTATGGATCCCTTTCATCCATAAAGCTCAAAAACCCACTTTTTCATTATAAAGTATGATTTCTATATTGTTGGGTGTTGATGATCATGTTGTTGATATTGGGTGATTCCCAAGATGGAATTTTTATATGTTTTTATGAATTCATGATATCATATGAGTTGGAAATATGTAAATTTGGTTGTTCATGATGTATAATTTGATGATTTCACCTATGCTTAAGATGTGCATGTAAGGTGTTTGATAAAATGCCTAAGAAACTAGAAATCATGCAATCTAGCTAAATTGTGACTAAGTGAAGGATTCATGATATGCCCTTCCGTTCCAATGACTTCTATTTTGATAATATGCCTTGCAGATGTTGTTGGAATACTCATGAACTATTCTTATGAGATTATGCTATGTTTACTTGCAAATCCTACTTATGAACAAAATGTATGATAACCATGCAATCCACATAAACTTCCATGCTATCAGCATGTGTTGCCAATATGCAATGAACATGATATTAAGATTGTGCAAGTACTTCCATGTGATATGAAATCCTTTCCATGAAATACATTGTTGATAACCATGCTTAGTATGAGATCCCTACTTATGATATTATAAATTATGGACTCTACTGTTATGATCAAGTCAGTCATGTGTGTTAGTTTCCTTCCATCGAGTCCTGGGGGTACTTGTACCTGAAAACTATAGCTGTGTGCCTAGATCCATGTCATGTTTCATGATATTCGAACTCAAGCTATGATTCTATAGACTTCAGTCAGTCATGTGACTCAGGAAAACCTCATGATCTTAGTCAGTTGTCAGATATCAGTAACATTCCGCCAGTCAATGAAATTTAGTAAGATTAAGTCATGCATAGTCATTTATTCATGTCCAGTCCCTCCAGATGGGAGTAGAGGTTAGCACCGAGTGAACCCAAGGATGGGAACTCACCCGCCAGTTCAGGGTGTGATTCTTAGTAGTCATCCTTGTGTTCCAGAACTACGTAGCCAGTGTAGGTTGAGACATCTTAACCCATCAGTTTAGGGTTCCCACCATTCTCATTGAGTACCCGTCAGATAAGGGTCACTCACAGGCTATCCTTACCCATAGCACGATATTGACACCCCTCCAATCGGGGCAGAGATTGGACCCCAGCTTAGCTATAACGGCATACATGGGGTATGTTGGTTAAACACTACTTCCCACAATTTTAGTATCAGTTTCAGTAAAAGAACTCAGGGCGTTCTTCAGATTTCAGTATATACAGGACTGTCAGATACAGTCGTCCATGTTATCAGTTTTAGTATCAGTTTCAGTGAAAGAACTCAAGGCGTTCTTCATATTTTAGTATATTCAGGCCTGTCAGATACAGCTGTTCATGTTATCAGTTTCAGTATCAATCATGACAGTTATCAGTAAACCATGTATTAGCTTACAGGTCATGCTATCATGTATTCACGGTCCCAGTTTCTATATATGTGTGTTTGCACTCCCACGTTCATACTAGTCAGTCAGTGTTGTTCATGCATGAAACCCTTTATGTTCAGCCTACCTTCCTCGTATACTCAGTACTCCAGTTGTACTGACGCATTTGCGCTATGGTGCTTTCTTTTCATGTTACACCATAGGTTCCGAGACACGAGCTCCAGCCCAGCAGTAGCAGTAGCATTCCAGTAGTAGAGACACAGTGAGTCCTTATTAATTCAAGGATAATACAATTTGATACATTTATTTATTTCTTTAGTTCAGTTTTACGGAGTTAGTTGGAGACATGTTCCTTCAACTCCTTATTCAGATAGTTTAGAGGCTTTCAGATTTATGTTCGGATTTACGTTCAAATTTATGTTCAAATTTACATTCAGATTTATGTTCAGATTTACGTTCATATTGAGTTGTTTTGGGTATTTTCACCCACATGGTTTTATTCAGTTGAACCTTATGGCCTTACAGTTCTATGTATTCTGATATCAGTCATGGGTTAGCTTGTGGTCCCTCGGGGTCAGGAGCACCGTGTAGCATTCCGGTTCAGCGAATCGGGGTGTTACACATGTTTAAGATCACAAGATTAAAGGGCATTTTGGTACATTTGACACAACTTTAATTTAAGGCCACGAGATTCAAAAGTCTTCTTTATTTTCTTAAACTTTGTGCCAAGTCAAAGTAGGTCATTCTTTTTAAAACGGAGGGAGTATCATTTAGTTAAATGACTTAATCATAATAAGTTGATATAGTTTATATAAGCACCGACACGAGTATATTTTTAGGGTAGAGAGTGCATGTTAATTTGCTACTCCCCTTGTCCCAAATTTTGAGAATTGACTTTTCAATTTTGATATGAAATTTTTTAATTTTTTAAAATAAAATTTACTTATTTGTAGTCTATGTAAAAAGTTTTATGAATTAAAATAATGGACAAATCAAAAATTTTATAAGGCATGTGAAAAAATGATGGGAACTATCATAGTATGACTAATCTTCTGTCAGTTTACCCTTATAATTTTTCTTGCCCTTATCAATATCATCATACCGATCATCTAGTCCAACTTCACCCGAAAAATCTTTTGACTTTCTTTCTTATTGTTTCTCGTACGTAATAAGAATATAATTGATGATTTTATAAAGATTTGACTTTAAAAATAAAAAAAAGATTTTAAATATACACAAAAAATATAACCATACCATAATATGATTCAAATTGATGCATCTCTAATATATATTTATATTTACATTATTATCTTAAAGTTTGAAGATTTTTTGACAAGTGAATTAAATTTTTACACTTTATTAGAAATCTCTAAAATAGATAAAATTATTTAATTTTAAATAATTAAACATTATATGTATAAAATATGTTCGGTTAAACTAGTTAATTTAATTATGTTAACCACTAATTTACTAAAATATCACAATTTTTTCGTAAGTTAATTTTAATAAAATTTTATTATCCATAAGAATACTTTATTTGAAATTTATAAAGATGGCGATAAAAGACAACATTGAAGCACTTTTTAAAAATTGAAATTTTAACTTCAAGTTGATTTTATATATTTTATGATCAACGACAACAGTATTTCCACAAAGTGAGATCAGAATATATTTTAGGATCAAATATGGTAAAATTAAATATTTTTTTGAAGTGAATAATCCTCGTATGGCTAGTTAAATCTGGAAGGATGAACAATCGGCGAGATGTATGGCCTCTAGGGCGCCCTCTCTCTCTCTCTCCAAAGGGACGGCCAGAAAAGGACTTGGGTATATTTGGCTATTTACTGATGAACTGTTTAATTTTAGAATTTTCGATATGAAGCCCTAGTTTTTGTTGTATTGAGAGACATTAGTTATAGATAAGTGAAGAAATGGCAGCTTCAGTTTGGACTCTACAACTTCATACAGTCTCAGTTCCGCCGGGAAAGACAGTGGATTATGCATTCCGAAAGAGGAGGTTGAAGAAGCTTGACGTACTTGCCTTGGGTGATGGCAGGAATATTCCAGACCAAGTCATGGTTGTCAAGTCCGAGAAGCGGAATTTACCTGTTTTACTACAACATGCTGTTTTCAAATTACAAGAGACTGTCAAATCTCTCCCTCCCGCTACCCTCCTGGTAATTGCCTTAACCTTGAAAATGGATCGGCTCTCATCCCTTTCTATAATTCCGATGTTTGAAGATGGAGACCAGGTGAAATCATAAAGGTCTGAGACCCGTTGGTCAAAGGAAAGGGAAGTGCTTTCTTGTTTTTTGGCCCTTTTCCTTTAATACATGTGTTAGAATATGAGTAGGAATATGAATAATATATAGAATCCTATTTGGAAAATGATAGGGTCTTAATGTAATTGTGTAGATACACAACAACAACAATATACCCGGTGTATTCCCACCTCGTGGGGTCAATCGTGTAGATACACAATTCAATAATGTCTTTTTATCCATTATTGAATTAGCGAGAAACTTCAGGAAAAGAAATCTCAGTAACCGTGCATCAATTTTCGGTGATTGATTTTTTTCATTCTGTTTGGGAAGTGTTGTGTGAAAACCAACACTACCACGTGGCTCGAAAATCTCACACGACCGTACCCCATCAAGAACCATCAGAAAAATTCATCTCACATGCCGACGAACAATGAGCTTTTCGGCGAGATCTGTGTTACGCTCCGGTAAGTGAGACCTTTTTCCAATCTCATTTATGAGTTTTTCTTCGGTTGTTGGAGTCGTCCAATTATTCCAACCATATTCCTACAGTTTTTTCCCGATTTCGATCGGTGAAGTTAGGATTCTAACTATTTCTAGGGTTTTGGCGACTTCGTAGCGTATTTTTAGGCGAGATTTCTAGCAAGATTTGAATTATCAGACACTTAGATCTTTGTTTCTTGCTGATTTGAAGTCAAAATTAACAAGATATCTTTTGGTTGTAATATTTTTGCTCCTAAAATACGGAAATCGGAAGTTCGAGCCCTATGATCACTTCTGAACCATTAATGGGAAGTTCAAATTATTTAGCTTGGGCTTTCTCAGTTGGGCTGTGACTCAAAGGTCAAGGTGTCCAAGATCACTTAAAGATCAAGACTAGTGTGGTAGATGAAAAGGCAAAGTCTAGTAAGGAAGATGTGAAAGCCAAAGAACAATGAGAGAAGGCAAGCACCCATTCCAGACATGTTATTTAGTTTGGAAAAGGCTCATGCTTTATACATTAATGACATATCTCATTTTTATGATGTGATACCTCAAATGACCAACTTAAAGAAACAAGAATCCGATGTGTCTACTTAATTGGGACAGGTACGAGCAGTTATAGAGGAATTTGAAATATTGATTCTTGTCACTGCGGATGTGGAAAAACAACAAGAGCACAAATAGATGTTGTTTTTAGGTCTTACACTTGTTGGACTTTCTACTGACCTTGATTCAGTACGTGATCAGATTTTAGCTAGTCCTACGGTTTCTACAATTGTTGAGTTATTCTCTCGTCTACTTTGTCTTGCCGGACCTCCCAGTCTCAAAGTAATTTCATCACCCATCGTTGACTCCTCTATTATCGCATCACAAACCATAGAAAAACAAACATATTAACCTATGTATAATCGGCGAGAAAAAAGTCGTTCCGAAAAATCTTGATCCAAGTGTATTTATTGTCATAAGCTTGGACACACTTAGGATATGTCATATTTTGCATCACCCAATTATAATCCTATTGTGGTAAAGGAATATAATGAGTTCCTTCGGAATCGGGCACGTAAGAAGACATCTTCACAGCCTAATCGACCATCTAATAATGCTCATATGGCTCAAACAAAATCTGACGAGTTCCTTCATTATCGAGCAAGTAAGCAGACATCTCCACAAGTAGCCTTGATTGTTCAGCCTGATGCTTCTGTTGCTGTAATTATTTTACTTGTGTTTCACAGTCTAGTATTGTTGAATCATGGGTCGTGGACTCTGGTGTTTCTGATCATATTTCTGGTAACAAATAACTTCTGTTTGATATTATTATTCACAATTTCTTCCTGCTATTACTTTAGCCAATGGGATTTGAACAAAGCCAAAAAGAGTTGGACAAGCCAAACCCCTATCTTCTGTCACTCTAGACTCTGTTTTTTATGTCCCTAGTTGTCCTTTTGATCTTGTATCTGTTAGTTATTTGACACATTCCCTTTATTGTAGTATAACTAGTTTTTTGATGATTTCTTTCTTATGTAGGACCGCAATACGGAATAGATGATTGGCACGACATAAATGGGGTCCTGGTAGAGTCAGTTCACCTTTAGGATTTCGTTATTTTGTTGTTTCATTGATGATTTTTCAAGATGTATTTGAGTTTTCTTAATGAAAGATTGGTCTGAGTTATTTTCTATATTCAAAAGTTTTTATGCTGAAATACAAAATCAATTTGGTGTTTCTATTTGTACTTTTCGTAGTGATAATACCTTAGAATACTTATCCTCCCAGTTTCAGGAGTTTATGACTCACTAAGGAATTATTCACCAGACATTATGTCCATACACCTCTCAACAGAACGGTATATTAGAAAGGAAAAAATAGGCATCACATTGAGATTACTCGCATTTTTCTCATTGGATTCCATGTTTCGCTGCATTTTTGGGGCGATGCAGTCCTCACATCTTGCTATCTCATTAATGGAATAACATCATCTTCACTTTAGAATTAGCCTATTCCATACACTTTCCTTAATCACATCTGTACTCTGTTCCACCTCGTGTGATACGAGTCAAATGGGCGTCAACTCTTTTGATCACACAACTCGAGGCCAACATGAGGAGGTCCAAGCCATGATCACCATAAGGATCTAAGAATGTGCTTGGAGGCCCTTCTTCGAGCTCCTAATAAAGAAATGTCGTGTTTGGAAGATAGCTTGAAGCCGAGGAAAGCCATGGCTCTGGAATATAGAGATCCCTTATGGGTTATTTCCGAAATAGCCACTTTGGGCTATTTTTGTAATAGGCTAGTTGTGCAAAGGCAACTACTATAAATAGGTGCCTTAGACATTTCATTAGTTAGTTTTTGTTGATTAATTTACATGATGTATTCATGAGAACTCCATGGGAGTGCTTGAGTGCTTGGAAAAGCATATGTTGAACCTTGTTTAGAAACGTTGGTTGCAAGGAGGATGTAATCCTCTTTGCGGTCATGTAAGAGCTAGGTACTCGTAGGTAATCAATAAGGGAGGTCTTTGGGTTTGATACACCCTTTGGTTTCCCTTTTGCTATCTTCTTGTGTCTATCTTTCTATCATCTATCCTTTTATCCTTTTACTTCTTGTATTTTCAATTTCGTCGATTCATTAGTGTTTGTGTTCGCTTCTCATCTTCGTAGATTACTCTCGTATCATTTGGTATAAGAGTTGAGCTTGATTTTGTTCCGACGAAGTCAATCTTGGGTTTGTTATCTTGAAAATCACAAAAAAATTAGAAAAAGAGTCCCAAAACGTTTTTTAGGGTGTTCCAAATTTTGAGATTTTTATTTTGTGTTTTTCTTTTGTTTCTAGTCTTAGATTTGTGTTCTCTAACACTATACGAGTCTATAAATCAAATTTCAGCCAAATCGGAGCTTATTTAAGTGTTCTATCCTTGTTGAAAGCTTGGACTTGAAGAGAAGTTAAATGGGTTGAAAAATCTCAAAAATTTGTGAATAATTTGAACGAATTGATGCTTGGAATGTGTATAGAAGGTTGAAAATAGCCTTGGTTCAAAACTTCATCGCATTCCGATCAACGGTTTAAGAGATAGAGTTTTTTAATGTTTTGGTGTTCTTGGAGAAATTCAAATCTTCAAGAGGAATTATTGGAAAAGGTGGTTGTTTGATCCTCAAAAGTGAAGAGAAAGGTGTACAAAAGTGTTTGTATAAGCACCTTTTCGAAGATTCAAGGGAATATTCTCAAAGGGGGACCATTTGAAGGTACAAAGTACACTTGGAGGCTGCGTTGGACGGGTGAGGTGCGCATGATGTGTGCTTGAACTGCTACAGCAGGTCAGCCACAGGTCAACCCAGTGGGCAAACCTTCACCTGCGTCTAAACTGCCCTTGAGGTGCGTCCAGCCTGCTGCCACAGACCCAACGCAGATCAAGGCAGTGAGCAAAAGGCCTCCTGCGTCCAGCCTGCCTTCCACCTGTGCCCAAGGTGCCCTTGGTCTGCTGCAGCAGGTCAGCAGCACCCCAAAACAGTGAGCAAAGGCAGCAGCTGCGTCCAAGTTGCGCCCCACATGCTGCAGCAGCTCCCCCAACGCAGCCTCATCGCAGAACACCTCAGTTTGAACACAAACCAGCCCCAACACACCCAAAACGCACACCAACACTTCTCCAACATTAATTCAAGTTCTAAAACATATCTCAGCACCTTAAAAACTCCATTGCTCAAGGTTTGATTCTTTAGTTGCATTTTTTCCGTTTCCTAATCTCTTTTTTTGATTCTTAAACCAATCATCAACTAGAAATTCGTCTACTAAGTTGATCGATTTGTTCTTGAGTTTGAATTCTTTCATCGTCCTATTTCTTTTGAGCTTTTCTAGTTTTTATTTCGTTGTAGTTTTTTGATTCGAGTCCCTAAATAGTTTCTAGTTCTTTGAGTCGTTCAAACAAGAGTCCACTCCGGCCGCAAAGTAAAGATTGACACCTTATTGACCCCTGGAGTTTCGCTCGAATTGTGACGATCACCAAGGTGAGATTCATAGAGTGTTGGTGAGGAGCTTTACTGCTAATCTTGTTTGTTCATTTTGTAGGTACAAGGTGATATAAAGAATCATGTCTTCGATAGCCTCGGACAGTTATGACTATGACATAGGAGACTATGATTGTGGTGAAAATAGTTATGACTACGAAGAAGATGGAGATTATGGGTGCTATGAATATAGCCATGATCAAGAGTTGAATGAAAATGAGGGCTACTATTCCGAAGGAGAATGTGAGATGAATTATGATCCTAGTTTTTGAAGTGAGAATGGAGATAATGAAGAGCCTTGTGATGGTTCTCATGAGGAAGATGAGGCAAGTGAGGAGTATTACACTTCCAACTCCGAGCCTATAGTTGATGTAAGGTATAACTCGTTCATTTACAAATCCAATGAGGATCGTGGTGAGAATGTACGTGAGGATTATGAAGATTCATATTCCTCTCCTTGTAGTGCTTCTCATCAAAGTCGAAGTGGTGTGAATAGTTATACTAGCTATAGTATAGGTTGCTCCATGGGACTAAAGACATGTGCATCTCCAAAGCATAGGGATATTATATCTCAAGCTTCTTGTTCTAGTGCCCAAACGTGTGGAAGTAGGAACCAAGGTAGAAATAGAGCGTATAGTAGGAGTCATTGTCTTCCTACTCTATTAATCTTTAAAGGAGAATGGGATCCCGAAGTTTACCTTGATCGGGAATGGCAATGTGAAAGAGTCTTCGAGGATTATGCTTTGAGCGAAGCCGAACAAGCTACATATGCCTTTAAGTACATTCAAGGTCTGACCTTATAATGGTGTAACCTTGCAAGGAATCCTACGCAAACATGGGTTGCCTCGAAAGAGTTCTTGAGTCCAATCTATGTGCCGAAGAGTTACATGAAGGTTTATAATAGTGATCCAAGAAGACCAACTTGTTCAAGATGGGTAGAGATTTGTGGAGTTCCGAGATGTGTTCTTATACTTGATGATTGGTTTCACGCAAACTACATAACTCCTCTTATGGTTGATTATCTAGGGATACCTAGAGTGTCCAAGTGTTTCCCATACTTCTTATGATACAAACTAGCCAACAAAACACAAGAAACAAGATGAAAACAACAACACTAAACCGAGAACACAAGATAACAACAACAATAATATAAAGATAGTGGGACATACAATATTACAAGCTTTAGGAACTAAAGTGTGTATCAAACACTAGAACCCCTAAGACCCACAATATCAACACCACACTCTTATGAAGACCTCAAGGGAACCGAAATCCCCAAGCAACCTCCGTTTCTAAATGAGTAACCAACACCAAACGATTCCACGTTTGGCCACAAGTGAATCCACACTTGCAAAGACACTCTTAAGAGTATTTTCAAACTATAATATCAAGGTTAAAAGACAACAAACCTAAAATGGAGCTACTTATAGTCTTGGCTAAACTTATTACATAAAATGACCAAAAGGCCCTTCCTTAATGAGGGCAACAAAAGGGGCGGCCTTGGAGTTTAGGCTTGGGGCAGCTTTGGAGCGTTTGAAGCCCTTCTTCACACTTCTATGCTTGCTCTCAGGTTAGGCATCCTAAGCTTGAGTCTTTACGTATGATGCCCTCTTGTTTCATATCATCCTCCCCTTCTTGAAAAGGATTCGACCTCGAATCCAAACCTTGTAAAACAATAGGAGACATAAGCAAACACATTTTTCTCATGGTATGAGCGTTAAGGTTAGCGCAATCAACCATAGCATCAAACCAAGGTTGCACACACTTCACATGGCGAGGGCTCTTAGGGAGTAACATACCTTTCCAATCACAATAACCCAAATACCCTTCCATGAAAGAAACAACTTGTCTATCCACATAAGTGTGACAAGAAACAAGAGACGAGTTGTTTATCAAGTGGATTCCCTAGACTCTTCTTGGAACAACAAATAGGCTTGCAAATTGAAATGGAAAGGCCATACATTCCATGCACATTTAAGTCATTCTACAAGACATCAATACCATCTAAGTAGGACTTTAAATCAAATATCTTCATAGTATTGTCTACTCTAGGGTAAATGTCATCATGATTCCAAGGAAATCTAGAAATATGAGGGGGTAGGTACATACCTTTGGAGCCAAGACTTGAGCTTGCTCTCTTGTCTTCTAAACTTGCACCATGGGAGTTCATCCTTTCATGCCTCAACTTGGAACTTGGCACAATGCTAGTACCGAATGTAGTGAATAACAAGTGCTTGGTTTTGACACCTAGTTCTTCTTGAACCCGAAACTCCTCACCCATACCATTTGGGTCCTTCCTCATCATGAGGTTAAAATTCAAGACCTTTCCTTCTTCGGGCCAAACATCTTCATTAGGAGCCTTCATCATCAATCCACAAGGTAGAAATACATTTGCTTCTTCCTCTACCAATCCCCCATCACCATCAATGCCATCATCCTCTTGAGAGGTTTCTTCACCATCATCACCCTCCACCAATACAATGTTCCTTCGGTTGGGGCATTCACTAGCCTTATGAACCCAACCTTGACATTTAAAGCAAACAACACCTTTAGAATTGGGAGTAGAAGATGCATTACCTTCAAGCCGTGGTGGATACCTTTGGATTGCCCTATCAACGGGTTTTTTCTCTAAGGACTTGTAGGACTCCTTGTTCTTGTTCCATCTGAAGGTCCTTTTGGCATGATTGTTCCTTTCAACCTCAATGGTCGCTTCAACAAGATCCTCTATTCGGTCAAACGTGTTTCTCAACTAGTTGAGAAACCACTTCATAATCTAAACCACCCTTGAACCGAGCGATGGAATGATTTGGAGGTTCAACAATATCAAGGCGGAGGATCAGGTTTTGAAACTCCTTATAATACTCCTCCACACTTCTATCTCCTTGCCTCAAATTGTAGAGCCTTGTTAGTTGCTCTTGCTTGAACCTTTCCGTGACATATCTCTCTCGCATTAGTGCTTTCAATTTATCCCAATTCGGAAGGTCGAGATTGCCATTTCTTGCCCTTTGCAATCTTTTTGTCTCCTACCAAGTAAATGCATATCCTTCAAGTTGAGCAATGACATGTGCGGCTTTGTTGTGCGGAGTTAACTCAATGAGTTAGAAAATTCGATTGCATTATAGTTCCCACTCAAGGTAGATAGATGGATCACTAGTTCTTTTGAAGGTAGGAAGAGTGATCTTGATTGAGTTAAGACCCGTGTCTCTACCCAAATTTCCTCCTTGATCCGCTTGAGGACCTTCTTGAACTTGAGGACGGTGTCCCAAGTTGCCTCTACCATGGGGAATCGGACCAAACCTTCCCCCTCAGCCCCTATGCCCTCCTCTTCTATTTCTCACAAATTTCGCAAAAAGAGCCACTTCATCTAACTCTTTACCTCCATAAGGACCCTCACCTCCCACATCATCAATTTGGATTGGTTGGTTTCGGTTAAGTGGGGCTCCCAGCATCTCTTGGGGTTCTTGGTTTTGTGGAGCTTCTTGGCGGATTTGGTTTCGGTTGTTTGGATCAGTAGGGGCTTGGTTGATGGGTTTATGTACTTGTCTAGGTGGATTGAACATTTGGTGAAGTGTATCCGGAGTTATAATAGGGGAGGTTCGCTATTCCCAGGATGTTTGTAAGAGGGATAGTTTTAAGTATCTTGGGTCTACGATTCAGGGGAATGGCGAGATTGATGAGGATGTCGCTAATCATATTGGAGCAGGTTGGATGAAGTGGAGGCTTGCCTCGGGAGTGTTGTGCGATAAGAAGGTCGGTCCCACTTAAGCTTAAAGGCAAATTCTGCAAAGTGGCAGTCCGTCCAGCTATGCTATATGGAGCAGAGTGTTGGCTAGTCAAGAACTCCCATATTCAGAAAATGAAGGTGGCGGAAATGAGAATGTTGCATTGGATGTGTGGTCTTACTAGAGGGGATAGAGTTAGGAATGAGATAGTCCGAGAGAAGGTGGGAGTGGCTTTCGTGGAGGATAAAATGCGGGAAGGTTGAGATGGTTTGGGCATGTGATGAAGAGGGGGTGTGGATGCCCCAGTCCGCAGGTGTGAGAAGATAGTGTTGGAGGGTTTCAGGAGGAGGAGAGGTAGGCCGAAGAAGTACTGGAGGGAAGTGATTAGACACGATATAGAGCAGCTGCATCTTACCGAGGACATGACCCTAGATAGGAAGGCGTGGAGGTTGCGGATAAGAGTAGAAGGCTAGGATGAGTGCGTGAGTTGTACCAAGTAGGTAGGAGCCACTAGTTTGGAGGGCCCAGGGGGGTCTGTGAATGTTTGTTACTACTAGGGGGTGTCGTATTCTGGATGCCCTATCGCTTATCTCTTATTTATTGCGCCTATTTATCTTATTTAGTATTGCTTGGATTTATACTTCATTTTATTTTTAATTTAGTATGTCTTATTCCTTTTTATGTTATGTCATCTATCATGCTTCACTACGCTTTGGTTACTATTCACTACTTGGAGCCGGGGGTTTATCGGAAACGTCTCTACTTCTTTGGAGGTAGCGGTATGGACTGCGTACATTTTACCCTCCCTAGACCCCACTTTGTGGGAATACACTGGGTTTGTTGTTGTTGAATGGTTAGAGTCTAGACGAACTTCCAAGGTGTCCATTCTCCTCGAAAAAGAACTTTCCATCCTTTCCATTCTTCCCTCCATTCTCTCCATTCTCCCATCCATTCTAATTTCCATAGTATTGAGCTTCTCCATGATGGAACTAGCCCAACTAGGCATTTCACCTTCATCCGCCATGTTACCTATCAAAAATACTAAACAAAACAAAAAAATAACAGCAAACAAGTTAAGGTTAGACACGAAACAACCTCACAAGCTCACACCTTTGAAATATCACTCAATTGGCCTCGCAAGTGTTGGTATCTCGTTTATACTCCAATGAGTTTACTTGGTACCAATTGTGGCTTGAGGTTGGAATAGATTCTTGTTTGAAACGACTCAAAGAAAATATTTACTTACTTGAACGAAGAAACTACAATGAATTACAAAAAGATAAAAGCACACAAAGAAAAGTAACACGAAAGTAATGGACTTAAAACAACTAATTCACAACCTAGTAGATGATTAGTAGTTGCTAATTAGTATTAGAATCAAGCAATGCAACTAAAGAAACAAAGAAAAGAAACTTTAGAATCTAAAATTTTGAGCTTAAGCAATTTCGTGTAGAGTGATGACGTGGCAGCCTATCATTGGTTGTTGAAAGTTGAATTTTTTTTCTTGTCTTCAATTTGTATTGATCAATATTCAATTGGAAGAGTGTATATCCGGTCTTGGGAGGGAAACAACAAGACTTGGAGACTTTCAATGTTCAAAAAGGCTTGACTTTTCTTTCACCTTTTTGGCAAAACACCTTTTGAATCCTTTGTCCCCCTTTCCTATTTTGTAGGTCTTGGGAAGACCCCTTTCTCTCTTTCGGTAATAAGACTTTTTGAAAGTCTTTGGCCCTTTTCTTCTTTTGTAATAGTCTTGGAATATGTTTCAAGACTAACAAGACCACACCTTCTTTCTTTTTTAATTTTAGATCAAACAAACCACTCTCTCTTCAACAAGATATGAAGATAGTGAAGAACACCAAGAACACAACTTTTGAATCTTGGAGTTCTAAGGTTTCACGTTGGACCCCCAAACATCAACAACACATGTTCAAGCTCAAATCCTCAACAATAAACATCAACAACACATTTTTCAAGCCACCAATCCTCAACAACAAGCATCAACAATACGTTTTCAAGCTTAAGATTTAGATCTAGACTCTATTAGTGTTAGTGAAAAAGAACCTAACACTAGGAACAATCAAAACACACAAAAGACTCCTAGATCTAAGTTCAAACTTTTGGCCAAGGAACAAAAACAAGAACAATTTGGCCCAGGTAGAAAACATGAACAACTATTTTTTTGTGAGATTTTCGAGTTTGGACACTCTTTATTTTTTTGGATTCTTTAGGCAACAATCCCAAGAGTGATTTTGTTGGAACAAAATCAAGCGTTGCTCTAATACCAAATGATACAAACTATCCAACAAAACACAAGAAACAAGATGAAAACAACAAACACTAAATCGAGAACACAAGATAACAACAATACTATAAAGATAGATAGTGAGACATACAATATTACAAGCTTTGGGAACTAAAGTGTGTATCAAACACTAGAACCCCTAAGACCCACAATATCAACACCACACTCTTACGAAGACCTCAAGGGAACTGGAATCCCCAAGCAACCTCTGTTTCTAAACGAGTAACCAACACCAAACGATTCCACGTTCGGCCACAAGTGAATCCACACTTGTCACAAGTGAATCCACACTTGCAAAGACACTCTTAAGAGTATTCTCAAAATATAATATCAAGGTTAAAAGACAACAAACCTAAAATGAAGCTACTTATAGTCTTGGCTAAACTTATTACATAAAATGACCAAAAGACCCTTAATGAGGGCAACAAAAGGGGCGGCCTTTGAGTGTAGGCTTGGGGCGGCTTTGGAGTGTTTGAAGCCCTTCTCCACCCTTCAATGCTTGCTCTCGGGTTAGGTATCCCAAGCTTGAGTCTTTACGTATGATGCCCCCTTGACTCGTATCATCTTGGAAGGCTATAGAGTCTTCGAGAGCGTGAAGGTTTCCTTCACCCGAGATGGGTACTATGAGGAGGTGCGGTGTGACATATTCCTATTGGAATGTGGACACATACGTTTGGGTGCCGATTGGTTTGCACAACACAAGATTCCAAATGTGCAAAATAGGCCTAAGTTGGGAAAGGATCGATAGGGAAATCATCTCTTTCCACCTACCCTTCCCAAATCTCAAGGAAAGATGGCCACTTACTCCAAGCCTTATGAAAATGAGAGACAAAAGATTGAGAGGAGTAAGGATGTGCAAGGTGGCAACCTAAAAGAGGAAAAATGAGAGGTTGTGAGGAGTGAAGTGAGAGGGTTGCCACCAATCGGAGCTAACATTGTTGGTCCTTCTATTAATAAGGACTTGTGTGTAGGTACCAATATGGCAAACGGAGGAGAACAAGTACCAAAAGAGAAGGTTCCCTTTGAAGACATGAAGAGGGAAATCTTAGATGCTTTCGAGGCTTATGGAGGACCTTCACACCAAGGTAAAGAAGAATGTGCTCAAGAACTTCAACATAGCTAACTCACACTTTTGTGCATGTGAATGATGATTGTGTGGTTAGTAGCCCATTGAGTGTGAGTAGTAGCTTACCTACATGTGAGTCTATTAATTCTTTGCCTCTTGATGTTGATGTACATATTGTGAGTGTGGATACATTAGTTGATCCTTTTGATGACCGAATTGACTCTTCTTGTAAGATCAATTTGTGTCCATCTAGTGTTGAAGCCATTATGTTGGATGATAGTACACCATCTTGTGGAAATTGTGTTGATCAACTTATGTGCGTAATTGGTCCACCACTTGAGGGTGTGTTTAATGTGATTAGGGAACCTCAAGTGAGTGATGAAATTGAGAATGTTGGTCAAGAAAATGGGAATGACCCTTTAAGGTTGTCTTTTAGTGAAGATCCTAATGCTTGCTTGGCTCATAGGGATAATCAAGTGCTTGAAAAATCTTTGATACTTGAGAATGGTCTTTTAAAGGATGGACTTGCATGCTCTACATCTTCTTCATGGATATATCCTTCTCTCTTTGAGAACAATATCTTGTTTGAAGATGATGAGCTCACTCCTAGTGAATTACCTAGTGGTGTGGATAGCATTGTTGATATAGCTCATCTTGAGGGTTATATTTCATATGACAATCCATTATGGTGTGACAACATTCCTCCTAAAGATGGAAATCTCTTCTTGGAAGATGAGAGTACTCTTAAGGGAAAGGAATGTGATGTCTTGGAAAGGAATAATCAATTGGGTGATGATAACTTTGATTTGCTTGAATCCTTAAGAAACCCAATAAGTGATTGTTCCTTAGAAAATGATTATGGATATGATCCTTTATATAACACCCCACCTTTGTTTGATACTTATAAGGATGAATTGCTTACTTCTTATGAAGGCCCAAGTAATAATCCCTTTGATATTGGTGGTGGTATGTGTCTACTTGAGGATTCTCCATTGAAAGAGAAAGTATCAGTTGTTTGGAAATTGATTATTCTTCTACTTTATGTGACCTTATTGTTGAGAATACTCATGGTGATGATTTTGAATCTAATAGTGAGTACGTGCATGAGGGCACTTTAGTTGAAGCTGACTTGAGTGATACCTTTCTCTACTCTTCCTTTGCTTTTGATGATGTTTATGCTAATGAGGAGAGTATATCTTTTAGTTTGGGTGAAACTAGTGGGGGAAAAGAGTGTTGTCTAGACTCGTGTCTATGACCACTCTTTCCATTTGACCCCAATGCCAAATTTGGATATGGTGATTATGGTACACCCAACTTATTGCTTGGTCCACATGACAAGCAAAGTTTGAATGAGGGTATTGGTATCCTTCCCTATGATGAGAAGTCTTTCTCGGGGATTCACAATCCACTTGAGGAACCAACATTGCGTAAGGGAAATAACTCCAACCAAGATGAAGGGTTTTTAAAGAAGGGGAGCCATGAAAAGGTCCAAGAGAGTTCACCAAGAGAGTTCACCATTGTGTGTTTCCCTTCTTGACCAAGGTTTCACCATTTGTAGGTCAAGCAGAGAGTCTTCTATTGAAACTACTTTGGATGAACTCCATTCATGTGATACCTTTCCCATTATGTGAGTAGAGATGATGACCTCCTTCTCAAAGGTGGTATCATTCTTGAGAACCCGAGGGCAAATGTGTCATTGTCTCCTTTGGGTGTTGCTTGTAACTTTGCATCCTTGTTTGACACACTTGTGCTTAAGTTGCATGAACCCCAACTTGTGGATGCCAAGTTGATGATTTACTTGAAAGGTTGAAGTCATATGTGCTTAAATGTTTTGATTCCATCCCTGTGTGCCTTATCTGCTATATCATTTGAGCCAAATGGCAATTTATAGATGATAGCGCCTTGGATGATGCCTTTATACTTGATTCCTTCCTATACTACCTCTTTGTCTATGATGACATCCATGCTAGTTTTGGATTTGTTTTATGTGGAGGTAGAAAATTTGTTGGTTGGTCCCCTTGTTTGAGTGACATTGCTTTATGCATCTTGTGGACTTTAATACTAATTGAGGCACCACTCTTGATGTGGTCTCTTGAGGTGATGAAACTTTTGTGTCTTATGGATCCAAAGGTGAAGGTAACCTTACCTTTTGGATTTAGTGATGCCATTATGACCATTGTGGTTTCCTTACCTCTTGGTGATTCCCATAGCCACCTTCTTTGTGCGGTTTTTCAATAAGTTTTTAATGATTAAAACGAAGGATCCTTGGTTATATCGTAAGTGTGTGCAACCTTGGCATGATGAAATTATGGCTTATGCTAACCCTAATCCTCATGCCATGAGGAATTTGTGTTCGTTTGTCCTTCTTTTGATTTTGCAAGGTTTGGATTCGAGGTCGAATCTTTTTTAAGAAGGGGAGGATGATACAAGTCAAATGGGCGTCAACTCTTTTGATCATACAACTCGAGGCCAACATGAGGAGGTCCAAGCCATGATCGCCCTAAGGATCCAAGCATGTGCTTGGAGACTTTTCTTTGAGCTCTTAATAAAGAAATGTCGTGTTTGGAAGATAGCTTGGAGCCAAGGAAAGCCATGACGCAGGAATAAAGAGAGCCTTTGTGGTTATTTTTGAAATAGCCACTTTTGGGCTATTTTTGTAATAGGCTAGTTGTGCAAAGGCAACTACTATAAATAAGTGCCTTAGACATTTCATTAGTTAGTTTTTGTTGATTAATTTACATGATGTATTCATGAGAACTCCATGGGAGTGTTTTGAGTGCTTGGAAAAGCATATGTTGAACCTTGTTTAGAAACGTTGGTTGTAAGGAGGATTTAATTCCCTTTGCAGTCACGTAAGAGCTAGGTGCTCAATAAAAGAGGTCTTTGGGTTTGATACACCCTTTGGTTGCCCTTTTGTTATCTTTTTGTGTCTATCTTTCTATCATCTATCCTTTTATCCTTTTACTTCTTGTATTTTCAATTTCGCCTATTCATTAGTGTTTGTGTTTGCTTCTCGTCTTCGTAGATTGCTCTTGTATCATCGTGTCTTTGGGAGAACATGTTTTGTTCATAGCTTAGCTCACGAAAAAGATAAATTAGCCCCTCGTGCTCTCAAATGTGTCTTCCTTTGTTATTTTTGAGTTTAAAAAGGGTATCGGTGCTATTCACCTAATCATGGTTGCTACTGCAGACTTGCCTCCTCCTAGCCAATCAGTTACACTTCGAAAATGTACACAATCCACTCGTAACGCTAACCCACGTTATACTTTCTTGAGTTATGATCATCTATCATCATTATTGTCCTCTTTTTCCATCCCCAAGACTACAGGTGAAGCATTTCCCATTCAGGATGGAAGCATGCTATGGTCGATGAGATGTCTTCTTTACATACGAGTGGAACTTGGGAGCTTGTTTCCTTTTTGCAGGTAAATCTATTGTTGGTTGCTGATGGGTTTATGCAGTCAAAGTTGGTCTAGATGGTTAGGTCGGTCGGCTTAAGGCTCGCCTCGTTTCCAAAGGATATACACAGATATTTGGGCTTGATTATAGTGACACTTTCTCTCCCGTGACTAAAATAGCATCTGTCTGTCTTTTTCTATCTATGGTTGCCGTTCGTCTTTGGCCTCTTTATCAGTTGGATATTAAGAATGCTTTTCTGCATGGAGATCTTGAGGAAAAAGTCTATATGGAGCAACCACCTGGTTTTGTTGCTCAGGTAGTGTCTAGTAGCCCCGTATGTCGATTGCGCAGGCTAATCTATGGTCTGAAACAATCTCCTTGAGCTTGGTTTGGGAAGTTTAGCTTAATAATTCAGGAGTTTGGCATGATTCGTAGTGGAGTTGATCACTCAGTGTTTTAGCGGCATTTTGAATCAAATTTGTGTATTTATTTGATGGTTTATGTTGATGATATCATTATCACCAACAATGATCAAGATAGTATCACTAATTTGAAGCAACATCCATTTTGGCAATTTCCAGATTAAAGATCTCGGCAGACTGAAATATTTTCTAGGTATTGAGGTTGCTCAGTCTAGATCAGGTATTGTTATTTCTCAATGCAAGTATGCCTTAAACATTCTTGAGGAGAAGGCAATGATGGGATATAGACCCATTGACACTCCTATGGATCAAATGCTAAACTTTTGCCAGGACGGGAAGCCACTCAGTGATCCTGGAAGGTATAGGCGGTTGGTTGGAAAGTTGAATTATCTCACAATGATTAGACCTGACGTATCTTTTCCTGTGAGTATTGTGACTCAGTTTATGACTTTCCTATGTGATGGTTATTGGGATGCAGTTCGTATTATGCGATATATAAAGTCATCTCAAGGTAAAGGACTACTCTTCGAAGATTGAGGCCATGGGCATATCATTGGATATACAGATGCTGATTTGGCAGGATCACCCTCTGATAGAAGTTCTACATCCGGATATTGTGTTTTAGTAGGAGGTAATTTGGTGTCTTAGAAGAGTAAGAAACAAGAGTGTGGTTGCTCGGTCTAGTGCGGAAGCAGAATATTGAGCAATGGTTGTGGCAACTTGTGAGCTAGTCTTGATCAAACAAGCTGAGAGAACGAAAATTTGGAGAAACTGGTAAAATGGAACTTGTGTGTGTGATAATTAAACAACCCTTCATATCACATCAAATTTAGTGTTTCATGAGAGGACTAAGCACATAGAGATTGATTGCCACTTTGTCAGAGAAAAGATACTCTTAGGAGATATTGTTACTGTAAATAATGAATCTTGGGCTTAACTCAACCTCACATGAGGGGAGGATTGCCGAAGTCCCTATAAGGAGACCAATTACCCATCTCTTTTCCGATTTGAGATACTTAAACACTCCCCCGCACGCTTAGGTTTCGTTAACTGGAGCGTGGACAATATAATATAGAGGCCCAACATCGGTAAATAAAGATTGGGATGAGTCTGGCTCTGATACCATCGGAAAGAAGTATGGTAGCCTAACTTTTGCTAACATGATCCTTGGCTAGACGGACCGTCATATATGGGTTATAGCCGCTTGTCGCCTACGAAAACTCTTTGATTCTCTATCAAGATCACAGAGACTTTGCTACCATATAAAGAATGGATCTTGGGCCTAACTCAACCTCAAAAGCTAGCTCATGAGGGGAGGATTGCCCAAGTCCATATAAGGATATCAATTACCCATTCCTTTTTTGATGTGGGATACTTAACAACTACAAAATTTGTGAAGTCAAGTGGTCAACTTGCGGATATCTTCACCAAGTTCCTCACCAGTCCTCGTTTTAATTGCATTTGTAACAAGCTTGGTACACATGACTTGTATAACCAACTTGAGGGGGAGTTTTAGAATATGAGTAGAAATAGGAATAATATATAGACTCCTACTTGGAAAAGGATTATAAAATAGTGTCTACGAATAGAGTCTCAATGTAATTACGTAGACACAATTCAATAATATTTTTTTTTACCATTATTTCTCACAACATGTGTTTTAAATTACAGGTGAAAAAACATTCTGGTGTTAGTTTAGCAATTGGAGTATCCACCATGCTCACCTTGCTGGTTATTGTGGTGAGGAGTTATGTTGCAAAGAGGTCAAGACGCAATCGCCCTGGTTCTGTTGCTGATCTTGTCAGGCGTGGCCAGTTAAGATCCGATAGAAGAGGCATGTATGGATCATTAACCCTTTGGATTGCGTGTCTATGATGTATTTCTTATGCTGTTAGATTCATCTCTTTTCAGGATGTAGATTTTACTCATATGATTGATCATATGCTGCTGAGATGATATTTTTTGACATTTGGTGCTTGCATAGTTTTTAAGTGCTGTAATGTGTGCTTTTCCTTATTGATTTGTCTTAAAATTCAGATTGAATCCTCTTAAATATGACGACCCATTCAATAATCCATTAGTGAAAGTCAGCAAGAGCAATTCAACTGTAGAGATGTGTGGGCAAGTGTACCGTTTGGCACCAGTAACTCTTACCAAGGAGCAACAAGCTGTCCATCAGAAGCGGAGGTCACGTGCATATCAGTGGAAGAGACCAACGTTGTTTCTTAGAGAAGGTGAATCAGTGCCTCCTGATGTGGATCCTGACACTATCAGGTGGATTCCTGCAAATCATCCTTTTGCTACTACTGCAAGTGAAATTGATGAGGATCTGGCACAAACTAATGTTTACCAGAAGCATGGTGTTCCATTCCGCATTCAGGCAGAACATGAAGCTCTGCAGAGAAAGCTTGACGCACTCCAAAGTGTAAGCATTCATTGCCCCTAATATTAGCTTATAGATATGGTAAAGTGCACGACATGATTCTTGCAGTTAAAATCTTTACATCTCCAGGCTGGTTACCACCTGGTTACCACCTGGTTACCACTGATACCACCTTACACTTCCTGGTTTCATTAGCATGTTGGATGCAGTTTCGTAACAGCATATGCCATTGCAATTTACACTGTTGCATTATCATTTGTCAAATTGCAATACCAATTATATTCGCGCAAATGTAGTCTGATTTGTAGCTAAACTGCAAGATTCTCCAGGTTTCTTGCGTTAAACCCTAGGGGGAAGTTCAAATAATGCCCGACTTCTTTTTCCTTTTATTTTAAATGATAAACTGCAATATGGCTGGCGAAAAATTAATAGATATCTAAATGCTATATTCTAAGATTGTAGTAAGAAGGGAAAATAATAGACAGGACATAACTTCTTACCTCGATTAAATGGAAAGAGACGTAACTTGCAGAGTGCCCTGCACATTTAGTGAAATGTCCCTAAACATCGCAGTTATACATAGTTGTAATAGCAGCGGAACACCCCATTTTTGCATCACGGTTAATATCTATTTTGATATGGTAGTTCATAGTGCTTCGAGGGTATTTGGTTCATTGGTTTTCCGTAAATATGAATTTTTTTATAGGTTGATATACTTGTGCGTATATAGGGAGCGCAAAAGAAGCGCTAAAGAATTTGAAAACAGTAGTTGCAAAACAAAGTGAAAAATTGATTGTCTTGGAACACTAATTGAATCATGTTTGAGTTCTAACTAGTTTCGATGAACATGCGTTGCATGATAATAAGTATCGCGTAGTGTTCGTGTCAATTATTTATATGTTGTCACACCAAATTTAATTTATTTTAAAAAATAGGCATAATACTTGAATTCAATGGACATTATCTGAACCTGCAAATGATCAATTTAGTCAAGTTAGCATACAATACCTTTTTTTGGTCATGAAGATTAAACTTCTATTGATTTTAAATGAGAGGTACAAGGGAGGCAGTAGCTGCCATATTGGAGTACATATTGTTTGTATCAGTAGCTGTACTATTGCTAGCATTACAAACATTCCTATTAGTAGTAGTTTTTGTAGTAGCTAGTGATGGGTGGTTACAAAAAAAAATGAGTAATTTTACTGGAGACACCTTCCTGATCTGCTTCTATTAGATCCTTAACAAAAGGAGGAGGTTGCTGTAGAAGGTTGGTGCTGCTTCCACTGATTGAGTTTTCCTAAGACTTCTTATACTTTAGTTTGTTTGGATCTTGTTTTATCTTTGTTTTATAAATAAAACATGGCCTGTTGGATTCAAAAAACTGGTGTACTTTTAATGAGGATTGGCAATAGTGAATAATAAATAGTAACAAATAGTTAGAATGTCTAACTGATAGTAACAAAGAGTTAAAGGATCTGACCATCATGTGATATGTTCAAGTTACCAAGATAACCTGTTTCAAAGAGTAGATTATTTGCAATTTCTGCCTTGTAATGTATACCTTGTTACCAAAAGCAAAATAGGTCCAAATATGTACTTCATGTTTACTTCGAAGTTCAAACTGATAAATTTGAAGATCAATAATATGTACTCAAGTTAACTATAGTTGAAGCACTATTATTGGGTACTAATTGGTATCTATTAAAGTTACTTGAATGTTTGTAGTAATATTGAGATTTTGTAAGCAAATCATTTTTATTTGTAGAGGGTAAACTCCTCATAGTTAGTCAATTACGCATTAGGTGCAGGTATCAACTTGCTATTTGTAGCGGATTGACTTTATAGAAAAATATTTTCTGAAAATCAAATCAAATTAAACCAAGCAAAAGCCAAAAACTTATAAGTATGGTTGATTTTTATTATATGGAATATTAAAACATCAAAATCATAGGCTAAAGCAAGACAACTCGGTTGATAGGTTAACAGAGACCTCTAATCATAAAGAATTAAGTTGAAAATAAAAAGTATAATAATCTATTTGCACGGAAAGTTTGTCAAATTTTGTTATCTGTTATAAAACAATAAAGAATAAAGAAGAATAGAGAGAGTGATTGTTATTTCTTTTGAGGGATGGTTTACAATGAAGGAAGCCCTTCTATTTATAGGGGAAAGTTACTCTTAGTTTCCGGGTAAAAGACATATACTTCAAATTCTAATAGATATCGAGTAGATCTTGATAGATCTTGACAGATATTCACTACAACTCATATACATTAATATCATAACACTCCTTCCTTGAATGTCTAACAATACGCATATAGACTGCCTTATTAAAAACCTTACAAGGAAAATCCAGTGGGACAAAACCTCGTAAGGAAAAAAGAGTACTACGCGTATTAACTCCCCCTAATAAGAACATCCTTGAATCTTTGCATTTCGATCTTGTGCACCATCTTCTTGAAAGTTGCAGTTGGAAGAGACTTGGTGAATAAATCAGCCACATTGTCACTTGAACGAATCTGTTATACATTAATATCACCATTTTTTTGGAGCTCATATGTATAGAAGAGCTTTGGCGAAATGTGCTTCGTTTTATCTCTTTTTATGAATCCTCCTTTAAGTTGTGCTATACATGTTGCATTATCTTCATATAAAATCGTACGTACTTTGTCATATTTCAAGCCACATTTTTCTCAAATGAGATGTATTGTGGACCTCAACCACACTCACTCTCGGCTTACTTCATGAATAGCTATAATCTCAGCATGGTTCGATGAAGTGGCTACGATAGACTGTTTTGTTGATCTCCAAGATATGACAGTACCTCCACGTATGAACACGTAGCCTGTTGAGATCGAGCTTTATGCGGGTCAGATAAGTACCCATCATCAGCATAGCCAACAAGATCGGAACTGCAATCTTTAGAATAAAATAAGCCCATATCGGTAGTCCCTTTTAGATACCATAATATGTGTTTGATCCCATTCCAATGTCTCTTAGTAGGAGCAGAACTATACCTTGCTAACAAATTAACTGAAAAGGCTGTATCAGGCCTTGTAGTATTTGCAAGATATATTAGTGCACCAATTGCACTAAGATATGACATTTCAGGACCAAGGAGTTCCTCATTCTTTTCTTGAGGTCGGAATAGATCTTTATTCACATCAAGTGATCGAACAACCATCGGAGTACTTAATGAATGTGCTCCATTCATATAAAATCGTTTCAACACCTTTTCTGTGTAGGCAGATTGATGGCCAAAGATACCGTTTGTCAAATGCTTAATTTGCAAACTTAACTTTGTCTTTCCGAGATATTTCAGCTCAAATTCTTTCTTTAGGTAATCAATTGCCTTTTGAAGCCCTATTGAAGTTCCAATAAGGTTTATGTCATCGACATAGACAACAAGTATAACAAACTCCGACGTTGTTTTCTTTATGAAAACACATGGGCAAATTTCATTATTCGTATAACCTTCCTTAGATAAATATTCACTAAGACGGTTATACCACATGCGTTCAGATTGCTTCAAACCATACAATGATCTTTGCAATCTAATGGAATACATTTCATGAGGCTTTGAACTATATGCTTTCGGCATTTTAAATCCTTTGGGAATTTTCATGTATATCTCATTATCAAGTGATCCATATAGATAGGTTGTTACTGCATCCATCAAATGCATTTCAAGTTTCTCATGCACAGTGAAACTAATAAGATAACGCAATGTTATTGCATCCATAACTGGTGAATATGTCTCGTCATAATTGATACAGGCCGTTGTGAAAATTCTTGTGCAACAAGGCGTGCTTTATACCTTTGTATTTCATTTTTCTCATTTCTTTTTCGCACAAAGACCTATTTATAGCCAAAAGGCTTAACATCATTAGGTGTTTGAGCTATAGGTCCAAAAACTTCACGTTTGACAATTGAATTCAATTCAGATTGAATTGCTTCTTGCCATTTTGGCCAGTCATTTCTTTGTTGACATTCTGTAACAGATCGAGGTTCAAAATCCTCACTATCTTGCATGATTTTTGTTGCAACATTATATGTAAAGACATAATCCACTACTATTTCAGATAGATTCAAATTAGTTTCAACATCACTTGAATTTATAGATAGTTCCTCATTTTCTTGAGTCTCAGGCTCATTAATTCCTTTAGGAATATTAACATTGCTCAAATCTTGAACTTCCATATGAGGATCTTTCGTAGTGTCATCTTGATCATTTGTTTTTCTTTTTCTAGGATTTTGATCCTTAGAACCTAATGATCTATCACGCTTCAAGTGTGCTTTAGATTCATTAGCTATGACACTAGTGGATGGCCCTTTAGGAAAATCAATTCGAATTGGGACATTCTCTGTAGGAATATGTGATTTAGTGATCCTTTTCAAATCTGTAAATGCGTCTGGCATTTGATTTGCAATTTTCTGCAGATGAATAATCTTTTGTACTTCTTGTTCACAAATAGAAGCACGTGGATCAAGATGAGATAATGATGAGTTTTTCCACAAATTTTCTCTTTTGATGTCACTATTTTTTCCCCCTAATTTTGAAAAAACTATCTCATCAAACCGACAATCTGCAAATCGAGCAGTGAACATGTCTCCCGTTAATGGTTCAAGATAGCGAATAATGGAGGGTGATTCAAACCCAACATAAATTCCTAACCTTCTTTGGGGCCCATCTTAGTGCGATTTGGTGGTGCTATAGGCACATATACACCGCATCCAAAGATTCTCAAATGAGATATATTAGGATCTTGGCCCAAAATCAATTGCAATGGAGAAAATTTATGATAATTTGTTGGTTTAAGACGAACAAGTGTTGCAGCATGCAAAATTGCATGACCCCAAATAGAAGTGGGCAACTTAGTTTTCATAAGCAATGGACTTGCTATCAATTGCAGACGTTTAATTAATGACTCGGCAAGGCCATTTTGAGTGTGAACATGGGGTACAAGATGTTCCACTCTTATCCCAATCGATAAGCAATAGTCATTAAATGCTTGAGATGAAAATTCTGCAGTATTATCAAGGAGAATAGACTTAATTTGATTATCGGGAAACTGTGCCCGTAATCGTATTATTTTTCCAACAATTTTGCAAATGCCAAGTTGCGATATGACAATAGGCACACATGAGACCATCTAGACGAAGCATCTATTAGGACCATAAAGTATCTAAACGATCCACTAGGTGGGTGAATGGGTCCATAAATATTCCCATGTATGCGTTTCAAGAACGCGGGGAATTCAATCCCAACTTTTGTTGGTGATGGCCTCACAATCAGCTTGCCTTTATAACAAGCATTGCATGAAAATTCAGCATTCGAAAGAACCTTCAAGTTCTTTAATGGGTGCCTATTTAAATTTTCTATGATTCGTCTCATCATTATAGATCTAGGATATCCCAAACGATCATGCCAAAGTACGAAAGTATTGGAATTAGTAAACTTCCGTTTTACTATAGAATGTGCCTCAATTGCACAAATCTTTGTCCAGTACAGGCCAGAAGATAAAACAGGTAACTTTTCTATAACACATGTCTGCCCAGAGATATTCTTTGTGATACCAAGATATTCAAGATTCATTTCATCAATTGTCTTGATATGATAATTATTTTTATGGATATCTTTAAAATTCATTAAGTTTCTCCGAGACTTAGGAGAAAACATAACATTATTTATGATGAGTTTAGTTTCCTTGGGCAAGATTATGGCTTTTTCGAAGCCTTTAATCAAATTAGCACTACTAGAAATTGTAGTAAAATTAATCTTGCCCATGTTTAGATGAGAGAAATATTTCTTGTCCTTGAATATCGTTTGTGTAGTGCCAGAATCAATCAAACAAATATCTTCATAATTGGACAACTTACTTTGAAAATTATCCATATCTTCAAATAAGAATATACACAAAATAAAACAAATATATCTTTGCACAAAGTGAAAATCATTAATAATTATTAATTATCTTTTATTAAGTAATTAGTTACGTAATAGACGTAGTATTTTACAATGACAGTAAATATAGTTAGTTAAATCCATAATGATAATAATAATAAAATGAAATAATAATAACTAAAAAAATGAAAGCAGAGAACATTTTATCTAAATATTATAATATGTGTCCTTATTCGTGTAACTGATATGCTAGTTAATTGTACAAATGTCTAAGATCACAGAGGTAAAAGGGAATTTACAGAAAGGCATCTTGAAGACTAATTTGCTAAAAAAAATGATCACTTTATCAGATCAGTTCTTTTTCTCATCACCAAAAACACTTAGAATTAAGGACGCCCAAGATAATCTAAACCCAATGCAAGGATATTTGACCCAACAAGCAAAAATATATATTATTAGGATTAGAAATGTCATATGTTAATCTTGAACATATTTTACTTGACGGTGGTGGCGCCGGCAGCACCATCATTATTACAGCTACTAATATTAATATCATTGTTGTTGTTAGGCGTCTTTGAAGATGAATATTAATTGTACCGTTGTTTTCTTTCCCCTTTTTTTTTTCAATAAATAATGGTAAAATTGAAATTCAATTCAATTCAATAATGGACAACAATAATATAATTAAACTAATCAATACTAATAAAAAACTAATACTCATGCAAACAACTACTTTTACATGATTTTTTTATTTATTAACTCTTATCAACAATAAAAAAAAATTAAAATCATTCATTCTTCCATGTTTACGGAACCATCACCAATCAAGTGATCAATCTTTCCTTCAGGGTGCTCGAAAAAATCTGCTACATCCAAGCTTATGATGTCAACATCGTTTTCAGAGAGAAAGTTAGCCTCGGGATTTCTCTCTTCTTTAGTGATGCTTGATAAAGATCAACCAAGTGCTTGAGAGCACGACAATCACGTGAAGAATGTCCTTTTCCATCATATCGGAAACAAGTAATTGCTTCACGTTTCTCATTCTTTTTCTTTTTGTTCGATGAATGATTAACACCCGGAATAGGTTTTCTTTCTTGGTCACCACGACCACGATCACGATCACATCCACAACCACATCCACGACCACGTCCAGGGCCGCGACTTTTTCCATGCCTAGCATGGTGAGCATGCACATCATTCACCTCAGGGAATGGTGCAGATCCAGTAGGTCGATTCTCGTGATTTTTCATCGACAAATCATTATTTTGTTCAGCCACAAAGAGATGAGAACTCAGTTTAGTATATTTCTTGACGTGTTATAAAACAATAAAAAAGAAAAGTAGAGAGAATAGAGAGAGTAATTGTTATTTCTCTTGAGGATGATTTACAGTGAAGGAAACCCTTTTATTTATAGGAAAAATTTACTCATAGTATCTGAGTAAAAGACAGATACTTCAAATCCCAATAGATATCAAGTAGATCTTGATAGATCTTGATAGACATTCACTGCAACTCATATACATTAATATCATAACATTATGTTCTTTTTAAAACAGTACAAAAGCTTAAACTTAATAGTGTTTCTTTTTTTCTTTTTGTAGAAGTGTTTGGCTCCCGTATCAAATTAAATTGGGAATACATAGCTCAAATAGACAACGAAAAAGAAAAGGAGATCAATTTATTCAAATTACTATGAAAAATTGGTATGTTCATAAAACATAAAGAGATAGAATTAGAGCTTATTACACTCGTTAAATTCCTATCTAATTAATGAAATTGTTAATGAGTTAAGCTCCTAGATATTAGGCGCATATCTAGTCTTAAGATTTGCGATTTACGACGAATAAATTAATATGCAAAAAGAATATGGTGAGACATTGTCATTTATTGTATTGAATGCAAAAAAAATCACAACCAATGCACAATACATTTTGTCGTGTGCTATTTCATCCTCATTCTTCAAATTTGAATTTTTACTAATTTGACTCTTAATATTATATTATTATCTACTATGTCCTATTTTTTGCTTGGTTTCACCGTCAATGTTCTTTTTACCAAATCAAATTAATATACAACAATATACCCAGCGTAGTACACGAAGTGGGGCTTGGGGAGGATAGAGTGTACGTAGATCTTAGCCCCACCCTATGAAAACAAATTAATATAACTTTAGGAATTTTGTCATCTTGACAAATAATTTTACTTGTATGATGAGTTTTGAAAAGAATTGGTTGAATTCCTTAATATTAATTCAAGGATTTACTTATATTCATTCAATATTAAATGAAATAATTTAGTTTTGTTTATTCAAATCCCTATGATTAAATCATCCTAAGTTTTAAATATTTAGCTATAATTATAGCTTTATTCAATAAGCATTTTATTTTCAAATAGTGAAAAAATCATTTGTCAATTTTGGATCTTTGTATTGTAGAGTTATTAGTGTTTTTTATCCTTTCCAACCAAATCTCTCTCTCTCTAATATTTTTCCTAGTTAGTTATTATAATTGTAAATAATTTTCAATATTATTAAAAATCGCTAAAAACAAGAGTTTGAGGTGTTTTCAACAATGAATATTTGTTCAAGACTAATCTGGTATATTGGAGAAAAAGCTTAGCAGCAAGCTTGGTGTGAAGATGTTATAAATGTCGGGAATCCTTCTGTACAAAAGCAAAAAAAAGTAGGATTTCAGTAGTGAATAGTCCTAAACTTACAAGGATTTATGATGTTGTAACATTCTATCTTCACTAAGAAACACAACCGTGCTTCGCGCGGCAATAAGAAATTGAGTGAAATTACATTTTTAATAATAAAAAATTAAATTTAAACAAAAACAAATGAAAGTTCAAGAATACTTGAAAAAAAAAAGTAGTCCTCCATTTGATATATATATATATATCCGGGGGTCTATCGAAAACAGACTCTCTACTTCTTCGGAGGTAGCGGTATGGACTGCATACATCTTAACCTCCCCAGACTCCACTTTGTGGGAATACACTGGGTATGTTGTTGTTGTTGTTGTTTTATATATATATATATATGTATATATATAAGTAAATTTACATAAATGTAGAAGGAATATGTAAATTGAATCATAACCTCTCAAAATTCCTATTCGATTTTTTCATTCAAATTTTAATGTTTTGGGGAAGAAACAAAACTTAGTTAAGAGCCTTTGTCCGGTTGTTGACAGGGGGAGAAAGAGATACTATACTTCTAGTGCTTTATTGTTTCACTAGCTTTTGTGCAATATCTAAGTTTTATCAACCCATCTCTCTTGTTGCGATAAAAATATTAAAATTAGTGAGAAAATGAATACATGACACTAATCACCTAATTTCGTTGCTAATTCACTAATACCATCATAGTTTTTCAGGAAAAAAAATATTATATAGATCATCATTAATATTAATTTAAAATTTATAAGAGGAAAACTCATGAGAACTGAATGACATCAGAAAAAAGACGAACACATTTTTTTATGGACTTAAAGGGGATATCACGATTCAAGAGTGTGTTAGATATGGAAAAAAATGCTTTTTGCGAGAACTATAGATCAGTCAACAACTATTTATTTTATCATTTTCGTCCACTTTCAAAAAAATTCAGTTTGTATATTTTATGGAGCCAATGAAACAAATCAAAACTTCTTAAAACGAAAATTTTCTTCTCCTTTGATATATGAAAGATTGTCAAAACAATTACATTATTAAAATAACTCTTTGTAATGTATTTAAGTACATCCAAACTGTTTTAAAAAGCACTTTTCAAAAGTTTTATGTGAAATGATTTATTTAGTTTAAATAGGAAGAAAAGAATTTGTGCTTGAAAATAAAAAAAGGATGGCATTTTTGTTAGAATTAGTGGCGACTTTTAGATCTTTTTTTAAAAGGTAGAACATGAATGGAATAAAAAAGGAAAACACTAAAAAGGAAGAAAAAGAAAATAGACCAGGAGAGGTGTCACACCACACTGTATTGCATTTTGGATTATAACTCCTCTGTCTCAAGCATCTTTCTTTGATCGCATATTGGGTCTGCATTGATTATATGTTATTATTTGAAGTAATTAAATTTGTATAATAATTATAGGTACTAAATAAGGTAATGAACATTGAGTAGTTGCAAAAGATGAGTAATGTGCATTAAGAAATTTTAATGGCATCAATATTATTAAGTGTATTAATTTTAAATAATTGATAGTAGTTAAAGTTCTAGCTAGCTAGAGTAAGAAAAAAGAATTTTGCACCAAAAAGAATTAAAAAAAGAGACAACATGTATCAGATTAAGAACGTGACTTTTAGAATTGCTGTAACGTGTAATTTTAATATTTAAGACGTAAAGATGAATGAAATAAATTGATTTTAACCTCAATTTCTACAAATTATTTAGAAAATTATTTTTACATTAAAAATATTCAAATGTGAACATGTAAAAATATCCGTCCATAGACGTTGTGTCATCGATTCTCTCTCTCTTCAGTTGATACGATTTTACACATTTTTGTAATCATAAAATAGATACCGAAAATGTTGAGATTAATTAAAATGCGTTTTTCAAAAAAGAAAAGGCTCGAAACTATTTTTTTCTTTTGCAAGGTTTCATCCTTATGATGAAAGTGTTAGACATGACTCCAATCTGTATATATCTACTAAAATTATAATTAAATGGACTGTTGAAAATTCAACAAAAATTAAGAGAGATAAAAAAAAATTATAAACATAACACGTTTAACATAATAAAGAGAGTTAAAAGGAGTGACTTTTGACTATTTTTTACACATAAAATATAAATTAAGGCTAGCTTTTCTTAACCGAAAAATGTGTCGCATCACTTTTCATAAAAGCTAGCTTTGACATTTGATCTTAATGTACAATTTTTCGATAGCCTAAACTACCACATGAAAAATACTCCCTCAGTTTCATTTTAGCTGGCCTTCTTTCTAGAAATATTTGTTTCAGTTTAGTTGTTCCTTTGATGAAATCAAGAGGATTTTATTATGTTCTTCCAATATTACCTTCAACATTAAATAACTAAACAAAGTGCATTTACTCAAATTCATATTTTCAATGCATAATTAATAGGGTTATTTTAGTAAAATAAACCTCTATTAAATAATTTCTTAAGGGGTGTGTCGAGTCAATAAGGGCCAACTAAAATGAAACGGAGGGAGTAATAAGAAAGAAAAATTAGTGTTAGTCTAAAAGCTATGACTGAAGTAACACTAAGATGGAGTAGTATTTGAGTGATTAACTTAGATAGCAAGAGTAAAAGTAAAATAAATTTCTTTTTATTTTTTTCTAAAATCTCTCACCTTTTTGCTTCCATGGTGGATTTGAGTCCGCAACCTTAAAATTGAAGGTGAAAAATATTCACTATTCGAGAAAGTGAAATTCTATAGTTCTTTACACCAAATTGAGGTTCAATAATTAAATTGGTCCTTCCATGATTTTGTATATTGCTACTCATGATAAATTTCAATACAAATATAATGTAAAGCATAAAGCAAAACACCTTCAGACCTCTCGATTTCTAATAACTCCTATGCTATTATCAAACAAATACTAAGAAAATCTATATTGCTGGAGGCTTAGGGAAAGGGGATGACATATGTATATAGAGCATAAAATATTCTAAAGATTTTGGCTTACTTTGACCTTCCTTTAGTGTTGTTGATCATCTTTAATGTTAGGACTTGTTCCCATAAGAGTTTAAAAATTGCAATCATATAGTAGCGTATTTCATAACATTCTGGCAAAATTACAATGAGTAAACAGGTTGTTTCTGTCTTCATCCCGTGTTTTGCATAAAACACATCCTTTCTCTACTCGCACTCCCCACTTGCTCAATCTATCTGTTGTCATTAATTTATTTTGTCGTTAGAGCCACATGATATATTGCTTTAGGCCTGACAGGAGTACTACACATCAACATTTTTCATGGCATAAAGCTAACAATATTAGTACTCAATAATAAGAATGACAACTTCTTACCAGTTGTTCCTATGCCATACATTAAAGTATGTATAGTTGTTAATACATAAAAAGAAAGAAATGACCATAAAAAAAGGGCAGTCCGGTGCACTATAGACACCGCGATTTGTTAAGATTAGCAAATGATTGTAAATCTAAAATATCAAGCACAACTCAAATAATTTTAAACCAATTTAAGCTCAAGAAACTGAAAAAGAAAGATGCCTAATGCCCAAAAACACACATACTAAAAACTTACAACCTCAATTTTCTTCTTTTGCGTTCAATCATGGCTACAAAATTCAATATTATCCTCCGAGTAAATCACTGTACTTGTAAATACATGAAAAGAAAGAAATGATCATACCATCACAAATATATGAAAAGACACAAAACAAATTGTTAAGATTATCAAATGATTATAAATCTAAAATATCAAGTACAACTCAAATAATTTCAAATCAATTTAAGCTCAAAAAACAGAAAAAGAAAGATGTCTAATGCCCAAAAATACATATACTAAAATCTTACAACCTCAATTTTCTTCTTTTACGTCCAACCATGGCTACAAAATTCAATATTGTCCTCCAAATAAATCACTGTACATATATAGAGGTTGTTCAAGTCATAAAAATTAGATAAAGAAAGTTGAAAAGACATGTTACTTAAAGAGAATATTTAATAGAGAATGCAAATGGATGTAGGTTTTTTGTAACTCGTGAAATGTAATTAGATATAATGAATGCAATAGATCTTTTTATTTATCAAACAAATTGATAAAAGAAAAGAATGAAGGAAAAAATGTCAAAAAAAGGAGAAAAAAGATAAATGCCAATGGAGATCATAGAGTGGTGCCACATCACCTCCTCTATGTTTCTCCTTTATATATATATAGATTCTTGACATCCTGTAGATGACACCAAAAGCCATAAGCACTTTCATATATAAGCACTTTCATATAGTCCAGTATATTCCTTTTCTGAAACTGATACTGCAACATATTCTGTCTGTCTTTCCCTCAAAACACCTGGCATTTTGTTCTTTCCATGTACTCCAGCATATTCTGGCAGGGATGGTGCTCCAAATCTTCCTACGAGCTTTGTCAGTACCCCTAGAACTCCAACAGATTTGTAGGTCCTTACTTGTGGATGGCATAACCGTGCTTATCTTGAAGGGATTGGAAAACAGCGCCCACATCTGACCAGCCACTGGGCAGGACAAAAAAGATGGCTGGTGCACTCTACGTCACTGATACACATGAAGCACCTTCTCCATAACATAACTTCTCCTCCGTAGGTTAATATATTAGCCTACATGCATCATGAGCCTGCAACCACAAACTTTCTACGGCACTTTACACTCCGTGAGTTATTTGGTCAACTGGAAGAGCCATACCCCTCCCTCCCCCCCGAGTTAAGAAACTTATAGCATGCCTTTACAGCGAAGTTTCCGTTCTTCTGTCAATACCATGTATTGCAATCCTGGCTTTTTCATTGAGTCAGGTTTCTGAATCTTTCAAAAGTTGAGCAAGTCTGGGAACTTCCCAATTGAATCTAGTAGTTGAACTCCACCTCAGGATACTGCATTTCTCTTACATTGGAAATATCCCTCCCCTCTATTCATTTCTTGTTTGGGACTAAGGAGTAGTTGAAATACTTTTCTTTCTTCGTTCTTGTTTTTGGAAAAGTTAACTGAAACTTTATTCACATTAGCATCAACTAGATGATGTATCTACAGCAAAAAGGACAGCCTTTCTGCTGGAATTCCCTTCTTCTTTTCAGTTGGTTCAGATCAATACCCTCTTTTTTGGATACGGTTAATGACTTACTTCTCCTTCGGATCAAGAACATGTTCCATATTTCTCTTGCTGCTGTTCAGTGTAGGAACTTGTGGGTTGTGTCTTCCATATCCTTACAGCTCTTATAGCATCTGTTGCATATGTAAAACCTTTTCTTCACAATTCATGTTGTGTCAAGTGTGCATCATGTAAGGCTTGCACATTAAGAGCTTTGCTGGTGCTTGTCTTTCCAAACTGATGGCCAAGGTGTTTAGCTGTCTATTTCTTGTTGGCTTCTTTTCCTGAACTTTTATGTTCTCTCTTCACTAAATATCTCCCGTGCTATTGCCTCAAATAGTTGTCTTGCTTCTCACCTTCCCGTTCCACTTTTTCCAGCATCCATAACAGTGTGGTCAGATCATCTAGTTCATAGTTCTCACCTTCCCATTCCACTTTGTCCAGTTCACAGTTCTGCCATTGTTTCCGAATTTCAGATTCTGTTCCCATTGTTCCTGCACTGTGCAATAGTTTCAGCTTCTTGTTAGGAAATTGGTCTCTCAGAGGCCCGTGTCCCAACCATGTGTACTCCCAAAATCTCAGCTTCTTCCCATTTCTAAGTTCAAGGCTCATATTTAACCTGAGTTTCTTTCCATCACCCAATTAGAAGACCACATAGGTGGCTATAGAGTATAACTTGTCCACAGTTAATGTATTTTTCCATGTTATGCATCAATTGTTAATGGTATGTATTAATTTCTCCTTGTATACATTAGAATGTGTGTGCATGAATTATGCTGGATGTCACTTGCAGTCTGACCAATTTTAGGTTTCACTTTCTTCCCATAATTGGTTAATGGCATGAAAGCCCTTGATGTTATTGTTACAGGAGCAGAAACTTGGTAAACTAGTCATGGATCCTGGGGCTGCAAAAGATTTTGAGAGGCCTTTCAAAACACGATTGAAGACAGAGGAGCAGTTCGATCAAGGCCCAAATAACCGGCAAATGGGTTCCATATGTTCAGAATCAGAGGGTGCTTGTGATTCATTTGTCAGCAGTCATAGTTCTGAAGAAATGGAGAAACCTTAGGTTTGTTTCGTTAGTATTTTGTAAATTCTGTTAGAAATTGGGTAAGGGCCCAGTTTGAGTGAAGACGACCTGATAGTCATGTTTTCAGTTGACATTGCTGGGTTCCAACAGCATCAGAAATGAGACTGTAAATAGAAGTTTTTTCCTTTTCTGCCAAGTGTACCGAATGTCTACCTTTTGTTTCATTTCTAGACTTCAACATTGTGACGTTTGCCTATTCACTCGACTCAGCTTTGAGACATTTTCTGAAAAATGGGCATGTCACCATGAAATTGGTGCACATATTAGTAATGGGATAGTTTCAGAAACCTCCCCTCTGGCCTGTTTTAATAACACCAAGTTTCCTTGTGGTTTGAAATATTACACTTATCTCCCTTAGTTATATATATTAGAGCCGTCAATATGGGCGGGGCATGACCCAGCCTGTAATTTGATGGAGTTGGACTTTAGTTTTTGCAGTCCATTTAAGAATAGGACATTTTAGCCCGGTCTGGATAAGCCCGTGGACTGTGGGGCTTGAGTAATATGGGTTGGGCTAGCCCGTAAGTCAAATACATGAAATTATTTAGATTTCTTATAAGTATTTTTATTTGGTTTGAAGGATATTATGTCAAAAGTTATTTAATTTCGCTATTAGGAGTATTTTTTGGGGTGTTGGAGACTTGATTAACAAGTATTAACACTATGTAATATTATCTGGTAATATTTATGTTTATTAACATTCTAAAATTAAATTATAAAATATTATTTTTAAAAAGTGGGCTAGGCTGCAGGCCATGGGCTTGGTGTTTTTTGGCCCATCAAAATGATGGGCTATAGCCCGGCTTGGCCCTTCAAACTCAAAGTTCGTGTGGGCTGGGTTGGGCCGACCTATATTGACAGTTCTAATATATATATATATATATATATATATATATATATATATATTTTGGTAACTTGGGTTAAATGATGAAATTCTAAATTTTTTCAACATAAGCCTTTGTATCCTCAATTTTTAAGGGAAAAGGTATTGTTTTCACCCCAAATTATACCCGAAAAGTTGAAATCACACTTAAATTATACTAGTGGCCTATTACACACCTAAACTATAAAATAGTAATACTATTTTCACCTTAGAAGGTGATGTGGCAGAGAAGGTGTATTCACCTTCCTAAGGTGCGTGAGAGAAGAAAAAAAACCTTAAAATGGCAGCTTCCATACACGTCACTATTCATTTGTCATTATATCATTAAATAATACTAATATTCTTCTTAATTTATACAATTAGATTAATTATTTTTGCAATTGAAAAAATATTAATAAAATTAAATTTTCTTATTTATTATTTTAATATATGGGTCCCGCCTTCGATTGCTTCTTCTCCAACAAAATCATCATTAAAACACCACCACTAAATCATCAAATTCAAATCTTCACCACAATAATTTTAAAAATCCAAATTTCATTATCGGAATCACAATACAACCATTAATATAATAAAAATCACAAACAACCACCATAAAAATTCAATATCCACTACTAACATTGACATCAGAATCACAATATGTGCAATTAAATCTTAGCTTTAAATCGTCAATAAAATTGCCATCGAAATCACAATTGTCAATCCGACTGTGCATACCCGAAATCACAACACTCCATATTACAACATTTAATTCGTCAAATACTCCATTAATTGACGAATCTGAGAATACCCAAAGCCCAAAGTCTTCCAAGAAATCTATGGTGTGATTTGTTACACCATAGATTTATGAGAATACTATATCTTTCATCTCCAATCTATGGTGTGATTTTTAACTCGTCAAATCGTCCAATTTGAAAATACCTAGTTACCCACGCGTTTTCAGAAACCACATCTTTCATCTCCTTTTACTCAAAGTGAAAAAGGACGAGTTGTTGATGAAGAGAAGAAAGTGAGAAAGGAAGTGGATTTGAAGGGAAAGTGAAGTAGAGAATAAGTGAACAATTCAACAATTTCATATTTTTAATGGTGAATTGTTGAATATTTTCTTCCCTTGAAATTTTCTTGTTGAATTTGCCTGGTTATTTGAAGGGAAAGTGAAATAGAGTAAGAGTGAAGAAGAAGGAATCAAAATTTTCTTGTTGAAATTGCTTGGTTATTTGAAATGAAAATGAAGTAGAGAAAGAGTGAAGAAGAAAGAGTTGTTGAATTAATGTATTTTCTTGATTATTTATTTTTAATCACAAGGGTTATTTATTAATTAAATAGAAAAATTATATTAACACGTGTCATCAGCATAGGGGTAAGTGGAGTACACTCCACTCATTAAAACTGGGCATGGGTGTCGCGGGGAGGTAATAGTATCACTTTTTGATAGTTTAGGTGTGTAATAGGTCACTAGTATAGTTTAAGTGTGGTTTCGACTTTTTGGGTATAGTTTGGGGTGGAAACGATGCCTTTTCCCCAATTTTTAATAACAAAAATATAGCACTTCATCACGCGTCTGCTTCGTCATAGGGGCTGACGATATATTGAGACTATTTCTTAATTTTACGTCTTATATTTTATTTTTATTTTTATTTTGACTATGTTAATCCGTTGGCGTAATGTTTCATGCGCAAAGACGAAGGTCTTGCAATTAATCTGAAACCTCTATATACTAGTTCAACAGTACTAATTACATTTGAGATGGCAAAGAAATTTTGTTGCAAAAAAATGTATAAAATCAAAGAAGGGTATTTTTGTAAACAAACATTTCTTTTATAGAAATTATGTAAGATGTATTATTTCTTATACATCAAACCAAACAATGTATAAGAAATAATACATGCATAACTAATAAAAGTATAAGTAATACAAACATTACTAATGGAAGCATTACTAATACACTATATTTTGCATTGATCTTATACACTCTACCAAACGATCCCTTAGTTTTATATTTCATGTTTTATATTTCATTAGCTTAATTTATTTGGATTATTTTAACTTTGACAAAAATATTTATTAGGAGTTTATGTTATTAAATTAACATTATCAAATATTATGATTTCATAAATTGAAATAATTATTTTTAGTAAAATGATCAAGTTGTAAAATTAATAAGTGTGGATGTCCACTGCTCTACAAATTAGTCTCGCTACTTCATTACTTCCCTCCATTATGAAGATAATCTTCACCATTCATGATCATTATTCTTTAACATTACATCTCCATAACCTCCTCCATTATGTTAATGGTTAATGTCATGTTTATGATAACCTTTTGTATGCCTCTATATAACACTATGACTAGAGGTATAAGGTTTCATATTATATAGACTTGATATACTTGTACACTTGGACAATTAGAAGAATGAAAAGCTCTCATATATGGTTTTGTCTCCTTATTTTCTTGTTTACTTCTTTCATATTGCTACTCTTAGATTAATTTTAATATATTATCATCACGAAATCCAATAATTAAAGGTAAACTACATCAGGCAAATTAAGAAGTTGCATTAGTAGTAATAATTCATATAGTAGTATATTATTGTTAATATTGTTTCTAGTGAAGTAAGTTAGAACACAATTTGATTATACATCTCTACGAATTATACTTTAATTCTATATTTAGTTGGGATTAGATATCCATGCCCATTCACCTATCATGTGGATTGTTTACCATTAAATGAAATGCATCTATGGTTTGTCACATGCACTTTACTATCAACTTGCAATTTGATTCTTGTAAGGTTGTTTGCTCAAATTGTTAAATTGAGAGCGTGATTTCAAACTATAAAAGTTGATACTGTTGATTTGTTTAGCAAAATATTATGTCTCTAATTATAGCTGAACCATTGATCATGAGAACAAGACTTCCCAAAAGAAAATTTGATATGAGACAAATTTATTTAAATGTAGCAGCATTTGTATGCATCAAGCCAACAAGGTTTTCGTATATTATTGATTCAGGGTCAGGAGTCAAATAAACTTATCTAAAAATTTGAATGTACAATTTCTACCACACACAAAGATGGATCCCCAAATAAGGTTAGGGTGAGTGTTAGATTTCCTAACATTAGGAAGAGATATGATTAATAGCTAAAATTTATGGAATGAACTATATAGATCCTCATACAAAAAAGTGAACTTAAAGTCCAACAGATAAGTCATGATTTGCAAAATATTACAAGGTCATTATTAGACTGACCCTATGTATAATTCAACTGTAAATGCTCCAATGAAAAGTCCTTGAAGAGGAGAGTCAATGGCACGCTTGAAACGTGATAGCCCAATTGGTTTCAAATGTAAAATTCCTTAAAGAATATAAGCAAATGATCAAGATGGTCTTGATAATGAGGCAAGTGCTTTAAAAGAGCACAATGACATAACAATTCATAAAACCTTGACAAAGGTTCAAGTACCTGAAAATGATGAAATGAAGAGATCTCGATAAGTTATGTCTTAGCGGAATAACCGTTGATGGTATTTTTTGTATAATACAACGCTCACCATTATAAATGATATCGAGGATCTTGAATTTAAATTGTAGAATAGTGTGGATAGATAAAATACACTTTTCAAGCATATTATGTTTCACTTGAAAAGTGATATGTTTTGAACTTAGTCCATGGACTAAGGTATAATGCCAGTGGGATACACATTACTGATTGTGCAAAAAGTAAAATCGAAAGATATAATATACGACTTATGCCTTGAGGCATAAAGGTTATTCGCAAAGTTCTGGTATTATTATTTGGAGATGTGTTGTCCTATGGTGGATGCAATAAGGTTTATTTAAATTTGACAATATATGAAAATCTTGATTGTGTATAACGAATGAATGACATGTCTCACTAGACGATAAATGCAATAAGGAAAACCTTGAAGGATTTAAAAGAGACTCTATCCATTAAATATTTCAATGATTGCGAGATCGCTTATCATAAAGAAAGATCTATTTTGATCTCATAAAAATGATTAAAAAATACCATGTATTAGTGCGATTGGTGCATTTTTGTATTGTGCTATTTCTATACATGAGATAACAATTTTTTTTAATTAATGTGTAGAAAAGACATAATTTTACTTTTATATGAATGTGAGTGAAATCAAATATTATTGATAGGAATTTATTATTTCTAACAAATATTTTTAAAAGATTGTTGGTTATGCAAATGCAGGAAGAATATTTGATCTGCGATCAATTTTAATATCATGCAAATGAAAGAGTTCACAACCAATTGGTTGTTGCTATGAACAAGTTCAATGCGAAAATAGCTTCCGACAATGAGGTCACAAATTAACTAATTGTAAAGAATTTACTTGGATGGGTTCAAAAAATTAACATACCCAAGAAATAGGAAAATGACATATCAGGATGATTTCAAGAATGCAACATCTTCATGAATGTGATTTGATTATAAAGTCACAGTCACTATCAACACTTGAAAGCTGACATATAAGATTGTAATGCGTCGTCTTTGAGAAGTGAAGTAATATTTGCACCAGAGGGAGTCAAATACGCGCTGAACTCTTTTTTTCTTTACCTAGGTTTTGTCCCAATGGATTTTCCTAGAAAAGTTTTTAACGAGACAAAAGACAAATGCGTATTAAGATATGTGTTCTCTTTTTCCTTCACTAGAAATTTTTTTTCCACAAGATTTATTTTCCTAGTAAGGTTTTAATGAGACACATCATCTATGGACATTCAAGGGGGAGTGTTGTAAAATTAGTAAGTGTGGATGTCCACTACTCTAGAAATTACTCCTACTACTCCATTACTTCCCTCCATTATGAAGATAACCTCCACCATTCATGAC